>NW_027179690.1:52500-60000 GCF_036669935.1 Montipora foliosa | reverse complement strand
ACGCCGATTCAAGGTTTTTCCTTCAAATAGACCATAATCGTATTTTCAGTATTGGACTGGAACTAGCTTGCAATGGAGGCTAATACAGGGAAATCTTTTCAAAATAATGCAAATACTTTTTATTAAATATATTCCCCTGCATTAGCCTCCATTGCAAGCTCGTTCCAGTCCAATACCGAGAATACGAATATGGTCTATTCTGTGCGCATTTAGCCACACAACAATGTTGCAACTTTATACTGGGGAGAAATTAAGGGGTTAGTTCGTTAAGGGCTCTCGAAGCCGTAAGGAGTTCTGTTTCGACTTTACTCGGTGCAGTTTTGGATAACAAAGCCCTGACTGAGTGGGTGGAGGGGGGGGGGGGGTGGGTAAAGGTCTCAAAGTCGTCTTCTATCGATAACAGCTTCAGAGCAGACGAAATACCTTGGACCAAGATTAACAATACAGTGTCTTTACCTTTGGTTCGTTTCTCCACCTTACTCTCAATGATCTCTTGAACATTGTTTGAAGATGTCTAGTAAAAAATGGAAAAATGGAAAAGATGCTAGGAGTTCTATCTTATTACGAGTTCTTCTTGCAGGTACCTTGTGTTGTTTTTTCTACACTTGTCCGTATTTACTGCTGAACAACTAACTCACTTAAACAATACTCGATTTTCTTAGTCACATCTGTGTAGACATGTTAATCACCAACAAGCTGTAGGTCTTAGGGTCCAGTCTCTGCAACACCTTCCGGGCTAATGACGTCTTCCCAGTTCCCACAGGGCCAGTGAGAAGGACAGGTCGCTTGGCCTGCAGCAAGCTGTACACTAAGAAGTCGTATCGCACAGTGTCGACAGTGGGAACCATAATCTTATAAAATGGTGTGCTATAAAGTAAACAAAGACAAACAATTACGCTAACATGTTTATCTGGGAAGAGACATGAAACCCAATGTGTGGTGTTCAGCTTCCAACGTTCATTATTTTCGAGGGCATGGTCCGCCGATGTGGTTAGTAAGAGCAACCTTAACCTTTTAATGCCGGTAAAAGACGCTTTTCCTATATGGCGCCAGCCATTTGGAATTCAATCTCAAGTCATCTCCACCTCATTACGTCACCAAAAGTTTTCAATACCAAGTGCAAGCACCTTTTTCAACAGCGATTGGAAACTGCTACAGAACTGACTCAGTATAGAGAGACTATATCAAATAATTGTCAACTTAATTTCTATTAACCTACAATCCTAGACAAAACTGTTGGGAAGGATAGCACTTTTGAAGTCTTTATTGCTTCTCTCCCCTCCCCCCTCCTTCAATGTTGTGCAAAACTGAATGGTTACAGTGGAAAATTGTTGACTTACCTTCCAACATTGAATAGGGGGGAGGGGGGCTACGTAAGAGAAAGTGAAACTATCTCTTTTGAGGTTTAACAGAAGCAAGTTGAAATACAGCTCTGGTGTGGTTCATTTACATAACCTTCCCAACTACTTTTGTCTATGATTGTAGTATTAAATTTTTTACTGAATCAGTTTATTGTTATATTTATATTATATTTATTGTTATATTCTCTTGTCAAACCGGTTTTTCCGGTGCCAGCATCCGTGTAGTGATAAAGCCGATGGTTATCAGTGAGCCCGCTGCACCGTGAAAAACGAAGATGGCAGCGAGATCTGCCATATTAGGCTTGGGTTCGAGAGTGTATCCTCGCAACTCGAAAAAATCGAATCAAAATCGAGCACCAGCGCGCGATGAAAATCGCAAGTGTAGCCAGCCTCCCTTGAAATGGCGATGCGACAGCTGAAAAAATCGCAGAAAAAAAATCGAGAGAAATTCAACTCATTTGATTTCTCGCGATTTTTTCTGCGATTTTTTCAGCTATCATGTCGCCAGTTCAAGGGTGGCTGCACTTGCGATTTACATCGCGCGCTGGCGACGCGACAAAATTTGAAAGAATCGCATAACCGGCGCGAGCAAAAAATCGCTCGTGTAGCCGCGGCTTTAGTGTCTAAGATTAATTCGTGGGGTGTAACGCCATCCACTCCTCAGCTTATCCTCCCACAGAGCCCAAGCTTTTTGTTTGGTGTCCACATGATATTCATACACTGTGTCCCAGAAAATTTGACGCACCATTTAAGATAACTCCACCCTCTAAACTGATGCCATCAAGGCAAAGCAGAGGTGCTACAAACTCCAAAAAGAAAAAAAAAACGGCAGATTTTTTTTTTAAATATATACAAATTGGAAGAATGCAACCAGTCGGGACCACCCTTAAAGACACTTCTTGCTTATACCCGTACGAAAATTTGTGGCCTGAATGAGCGAGATTCGGGCCCGATTCGGGCCATAAAGCTGTTTTTAAGGCAAGAACTGAGCGAGACAAAGCGAGACAACCATTTTGTCGCGCTTGTGCGACTGAGCCAGACATTAGTTTGGTTCGATTACCGCCGATAGTGTGGCATGAGTGAGCGAGAAACAGTGAAACCCCAGTTTATTCATTTACGCCGCAGTAACGAGACATTTGTCACGCTGTATTATCGGCGAAACTCAGGCTGCTCACTTGTTATTCGATACATAAGTGCTCCCTACTTGTTATTCGATAAGAAAAGATTAGAATAGATCAGGGAGTACTCAAAAATGCAAATCAGTTACTTAACTCTGGCTGTCGTTCTAATGTATTATATTATTATTTCTGTACGTGTAGTCCGTCCCCGGGTAAAAGGTGAGCAAACCATTTTTTACCGCTCTGAAATTTGAGCTAAAATACGTATATGGCTGGATATTTTTTCCAAGTGATACATTTAGCGTGATACCCACCCGCATCCGGAGAGGTAAGTTCAAATAGCTTAGCACGTTCAACCGGGAGAAGCAATCTACATGTACATGTAGCTACCTCAAGACAGCATTATCCTGCTTGCCCAAAACGGAGGATAATTTTTTAATGATAGGAATTGCTTGTCGCTGGATGGAAAACCTTTAATAGGGAAGAGCAATGTTTGAGTTTTGGCTATCGATAATTAAATATTTGTAACCGCTTTTGGCGCGCGTTTCAGTTTAACGTAACTGTGCATTTCACCAAACATCTGAATCTCTACACAGATGCAGAGCTTTTTCTTCCCATTTAGGACAGTAATCAACCAGATCAAAACAGCATTTATTTGCTCTAATTAATATTGCTGGAAACAATTTTCTCTTTTATGAAATAGATTTTAAACAATGTATGAAGATTTAAAATAAATGAGAAACTAGAAACGACCTCACTATCTGATCACAGATCACTGTGGAAACCTGGCTACTAACATGCCTACCTTATTATGGACACTTTGAATGACTTCAGTCGCATTTTGTTCTATGCTAAAAGCTGGTACATTCTTTTTATTTAAGTTACCTTAAACTGAAACATGTTTCTGTCTTACATGACTACTAATGATGACAAGGGTTTACTGCAGTTGGTCTCGGTCGAGGATCGTTCGCTTACTTATTGGCACGGAAACTAAAGATAGTATCTTTCGAATAAGGATAAACTCAGTCTGTTAACCCTTTGGTTGTAACCACTAAAAATGTGATACAAGAATTATTTTGTCGATACACATTTGTTATTTTGCTTCCAGTATCAAAACAAGTCCACAATGTCGCCGTAAGTCACGCAAACAAAAAACAGTGGTACTGTCTATGGGGGTGGGGGGAGTGGCAGGCAGGGGATTTTCTAGTTTATAATTTATAATTATGGCACTATTAAAGTAGGCATAGTTTCAATTATGGCCTATTTTGTTTCTGTTTATACTGATTTCAATGTTTCTTATAAATAATGCGTCAAAGTACCAGGATAGCGCGATGTACCCTCACCCCCTGACAGATGATACTTCATATCCTCATTGTAATAAGCTGAGAAATAAGCTTGTGAGTCAGATAAATACGGAGAAACTTACAGAAAATCACTTATGTCTTACATGTAAAATTATTCAGTCCCCTATCAGGCATCATAATAAAATTGACCATCTACGGGCATCCGTTTACTGTTTGCGTGACTTACGGCTAAATTGTGAACTTGTTTTGAAACTGGAAGATGTGTGCTGACATCTGGAAGAATGCGTGTATCACATTTTTAGTGGTTACAACCAAAACATGGACTCTTGCTACAACCAAAGGGTTAACAGACAGAGTTTCTCGTTCTCCGAAAGACCCTATCTTTAGTTTCCGTGCCAATAAATGCCACTTTTTTTTCTGTCGCGCAAGGTCGCACAACATTCAAGCTTTTCATGGCGTTGTGTCTGTTTAAACTTAACCGTGTGAGGAAACAACATACAGCGCCCAAATCTCTGAGTAGGGGTAAGTTTTCCCGGGTTTCTTTGCTGTAATTACCGCTATTAACAAAGGGTCTTAATTCTCGTACGAAAACTAAGAGCGGGGTTGTAGTTTTCGTACTACGAAAGCTAAGACCAGGTCTTAGGTCTTAGTTTTCGTAACACCCGAAATTATATAAGCCATAAACTAGCGTCACGCCCATAAAAATGTATTGTTCATTAGCGTGATTTTTGTTTTTTTATGGACCAGAATCTCGCCCGTTTATCGCTCAGAATATCGTCCAAATGTCAGAGTAGTACAAATGTCCCGCTCCATTCTCGCTCATTTATCGTTCAATTTTTATCGCTCCTGTCAGGCTGATTATCGTCAGGCTCTGTATCGCTCATCAGCGAGACTTTTTATGACCCGAATCTCGCCCGCGTCTCGCCCAGAATTTTCGTACGGGTAGTCAGAGAAGAATTCGAACAGGTATTATCTACAAGTAAATGCATCACCCTTAGCAATGGGCCATGACTTCGTTGCCACTGCTCCACTGCACGCTTAGTATCCCCAAACGGATTTCATTACCTTTGCAGGGAATTGACCTTGAATTTCTCGTAAAAAGTTGTCCATCTTCTTTCTGCTGTCTTCATCCACTGATGCACAAATGGACCAGATTAGCGAGAACAAGAACCAAAGCTCAATCATGCGAGGATAACTTTCCTCGTGAGGATGAACCTGTTAAGCCAAGGGGATATGATAAGAACAAATCATTTAAAAGCAAAGACGAGCGAAAAATTTACATTTCCATGATGGTAAAGCGCGTGGTTACTTGTGAATCTTTATCCGTAATGACTTTTTAAAACTTCAATACACCTCACTCCAAAATGGTCATTCTTTTGTCTGCTTAAGAAAATTAGGCCTCGTTGCCTCGTTCAAGGTTAAATATTTTTTTTGATTTTTCAGTTCAAGAACGAATTTGCAAGCAACGAATACTAAAATGGCAGCCATTTTGGAATAAGGTGTATGGTATGGTAAAGAGCTAATAGGCTATTTCCAAGTTCATATCCGCCTCTTCTTCAAAGCGAGTCTGAGTGCGAAGTTTTCGTGATGGTAATTAGTTCTACTTTACATCTGAATGAAAACTAATTTTCATAAGAAAAACTTTGCACTTAGACTCCTTTTGAAGAGGAGGCAGACATAAACTCGAAAATGGCCTATTAGGACAATGTGCAAGCCAGCGAGCCAAGCGAGTCATGCGAGCCAACATGCGAGTCACACAGTTATTGAAAGCTAACCATTTTAAAATGGGTGCTTATACTTACGGCCCGTTCGATTGACCCTATTCCGGAATAAGAATACGTGGAGTGATGATTAAAACGGTATGTTTGACGCGTTTTGAAGCTGCAAGGATGATAAAAACATGTTTAATTAATTAAAATAGCATTTTAGAAAATGTTTGACAATTTTAATGTGAATCTCCACAAAAACGAAGGATTTCCAACTTGTATTCCATGTATTCCTATTCCGGAATACAGTCAATCGAACGCACCCTTAATAACTGTTTATCAGCGCTATTTGAAATGGGTGCTTAGACTTAAATGCGAAATTCTCAGGGGTCGCAGATTCTCCAGCCCCTACGGTAAACATCAAGGGTAAAAACGACGTATCGACCGCGCTTCGGTCATGATCAAGTTCAATGCGAGGAAATAAAATTCATGATAAAGTTCAATGCGAGGAAATAAAATTTATATATCAACGCAACGTGTAATTTTGTGTAAATGCTGTAAATTAGCCTCACAACATTTGCCAGTTAAAGTAATAACAAATATGTTTATAAAAAGCATTTTGGAGAAACAAAAAAAAAAAAAAGAAAAAAACAATGACAAACGACGACAAAAACGAACCCCGTTCTCTTCAGTAGCCAGGGCATCAAATAATGCGCACAAGGAAATCACAGAGTTCAGTTCCGATGTGGGTATCAGCTCCTTGCAGTGATGGCTTCGGAAGTCCAGAACCTTGGGAACAAACTTCTCAAACAGCCTCTGCAAATGTTCCACAGATTGCTGAGGAGAAGAAACAGCACTTTCAAGATATGAGAGAATGAGTCTGACCCTCCTTCTTTTAACATACGATCGCATTTCTATTAACGACATAAAAACTTTCTGTAGTTCAATCGCAGGCCACGTCACCTAAGATGGCCATGCAAAGCTTGTTGTGGTTACTACTTCATATGGCAACTAAAAGTATTGTTACTCCTCCCTTCAAAGGTTACTCATCCATTACAGGGTCTCCTCAAGTAGTACTTCACTTTTACCATATATAAACCAGAAGGGGAGTGACCGTATGAAGCAAAGTTTCTTACCGTTTTAAGGCCAGACCTGAAACCACCGATCATGAGGTCGAAAAGCTGCCCTGTGTGGCAGGCGTGCCGCATCGCGTCGCGCGCGCGCGCCCGATTGCGATTTCCCTGCTCCCTTCCCCTTTCTAGCGCCTGCCACGCCGGCTATCGAAAAGCAGGCAAACTAGCATATTCACCAACATTCTTCCACTCTTGGAAGACCTCCTCCGAAGGAAGTTTATGCCTCTAAATAACAACTATGGCAATGTTCACATCTAACACTCATACCTTATCTTGTCTCCTTCCAAGCCAACAGTCCACATACGGTTGCCAACCAACATCTTTGTAATCGGTAAACACCATGCCACAGCGACTGACTGTAGTGGGTGAGGCAACAGCAAGATCTTCTACCTCAAACAGCAGAGAAACCTGAGTGCAGAAGGGAAAGAGGTTACTGAAATATTGACGCAATTCAAGAAGCTGCATCACCTCCGAACAAGAAAAGTTGCATGCAGTACCGCAATGATTATCATAATATAAGCCCACTCGTTGTAATTTCTCCTGGTTATAAGCCAAGCCACTTTTTATATAGATCCCCTTGCCGTCCATTTATTCTTGATAAGACGAAAGGTCATCTATTCTTTTGCTTGTGCATTTTTGTTTGACATAATTTGCATTTAATTTTCCATAACATGATTAAAATTATCTTGGACATAATAAATGACCCACAAAATCTATAGTTATAAATCTATGCAGCTCCAATGCTGTCTGGGCCATTCACCCATCACGTCAATGGCACGCAGGACTGGTGTTGATTTTTAAACTAAAATATACAAGATTATTAATTGCCCATCGTATTTCACATATAATTAAGCTCCACTGTACGCCCCCAAACCCCT
>NW_027179690.1:37500-40000 GCF_036669935.1 Montipora foliosa | reverse complement strand
TCATTGGCTTTCCTAGATATCAAAGTTTCTATTAGAGGCAACGTGCTATGTACTAGTGTGCATTACAAACCTACAGATTCACACAGTTATTTGTTGTATTCATCGTCAGATCCATCACATGTCAAAAACTCCATTCGACGTCTATGTAGTGATGACTCCGATTTTTCCAGCAAATCAGAGGAGATGTGCCAGTTCTTCGAAAAACGCGGCTATCCTGTCTCTGTGGTCGAAGCGGGCCATCATCGCGCCCAACAATTTGATCGACAGTCATCACTACAAACGTCACAAAAAGATAAGAATGACAGAATTCCATTCACCCTCACTTTCCATCCTCATAATCAAGCAGTCAAAAGCATCATCCTTAGTAATTTTAAATTACTCCAAAATGATCCCGAGACTGGTAGAATCTTTTCGCAACCTCCACTTATTTCATTCAAACGCGACAAAAACGTAGGCGACAAAAACGTAGGTTTTAGTCAGAAGCGCGCTCAAAACTAACGAGCAACCCGGCACTTTCAAATGCGCGCGCTCACGATGCAAAACTTGTCTTCATTGTTAACACTAGCAAAATATCGGGACCTAAGCGATCTGTTAAGATCACCGATCGTTTCACATGTACCTCCGCAAATGTCATTTATTGCATAACCTGTACGTTATGCAATAAATTATACATTGGTGAGACAGGTAGACGACTAGGTGACCGATTCGATGTTGAGAAGAATGACAAGGATGCATCTAAGCCAGTCGCTCGTCATTTTAATCTGCCTAACCACTCCAAAAAACACATGGCTATCTGCGGCCTTTCCCTACATCTAGGTACGACGGAAAGCCGCAAGAATCTGGAACAAAAATTCATCTTTCAAATCGGCACCCTTAATCCTCACGGTATTAACTAACGCTTTTCATTTAACTAATATATTCCTATTTTTCACGTTGCCATGTTACCACCAATAGCGTAGCTCCTACTCTACTATAAAAACTACACGTAACCCATAATCCCTTGATTCGCTCTAACGAAGGGCTAACGCTCGAAACGTCAGCTTTTAGAATCTCTGTACGGTGGCCAATTTACATTATCAACTCCGTTGATAAAACCAAATTTTTGTAAATTATTTAGTAACTTACCTGTTCCTAACACTGCCGCCACTTCTTGGTCAAGCTCCAGCTGAGGAGAACGATTGCCCTGCGTCTCTCCCTCCATCCCGTGGTTTCCTAATATAACATAATATCAAAGAAGTTTTAAAAGAACTCATAGTGATCTATAGTGATCAATGAAAAAGTTTTTCAAACAACTTGAGTCTGGAAACGACCTCGGTCGTTTTTGACCGAGAAATATTACATAACTGGTACCGTTGATGACATCATCGTTACGTCATCTGTTCGCCTTCGCGTTGACCGGGGACCCAAAAAAGCATGATTTTTTACTTCCTTTTCTTCTGATATGGCCGATTTCGCTTTGGTGGAGCAAGGCAAAACGTATTCTCCAGTTGCTAATGGAGAAAGCGAGGTTTTGGAGGAGAGAGGTGACAATGTCGAAGATACACCAGGTGGTGTCATCCCAAGGAAATCGAGCGGTCTAAAAAAAGATGGCAAAAGTTCGAAACGTACGTTGCAGAAGTCTGTTTCGTTCATTGCTCGCCCAGAGGACAAACGAATCATCAATGGTAAGAGTGAACTAAGTATGTAAGCGTTTGCAATGTTAGTTCAGAGAATTAAATGAGTAAATTCCCGTTCTTTTTGCCAGCTGCAGATTGGCTCAGAGCTGATGAAAATTCGTTCGAATTTGCGACAGTATCAAAGATTTTTCTTTCTGGATGAGGACCTGTCCAGTTTGAGATGGCGTCCGTCTTCCAAGAAGCCTGACAAAGCGAGGAGTAAGTTTTGTTGAGCAGTTTTGATATGAGTTCTAGTATTGACCTTCATTCGATTGTCATCAATTCAGCTGATTCGGGGTTAATTTTACCTGCAAAGTTTTGCAGCCTAAGCGAATCTTGACGTAATCGAAATTGTTGAGAATGGGTTACTAGCAGTGGTCGAAGTGTCGTGTACCTGCAGCAGTATTTACAAACATAACTTGTCATCGCTTGTTCAGCTCTAAATATAAAAGGCGTTTAACGTTTGACAGCATAAGTTTTGTAAAGCCACGATAAATGAATCATTCGATCCCGGTCGCTGTTTTAATGATACGACGCCCTTTGAAAAGACACTACTGCCCATGAGGACGTATTTTGGAGAAAAATGAGATTTCAGCAGTCGTCTTGCTTGTCATCACGAGGACGGGGAGGACAGTGAAATCTACTTATCTCGGCCTTGCAGTATGGTTGAGTATATTTGGCCGCTTGATCTATTAAAGAAACGAAGAAACAGATTGTTCCGTCTGTTATGACTGCAAAACACCGAAATTGCGTTTAGAAATCAGAGAACATCCACGATGTAAGAATGACAAGTGTAAACATATTACACGTGAGCATTTATTTACTGTTTCCTTGTTGATTTCCGC
>NW_027179690.1:0-32500 GCF_036669935.1 Montipora foliosa | reverse complement strand
ACCAGTTGGCTGTTTACAATTTAAGTGTCACAGAGTTGAATTTGGGTTTGCCAAAGCCAAGTACAGCCAGTGGCCTAAAAGGGATTTGATCTGGTGCAAGGTCGTAACTATCGGACCTTTCCGTATGCCCTCTAATTTTCTGATCAGTACAAAATATTATTTTAACCATTGACTCCTGGGGGTTCCCCATTTACGAGTAACGCGTACATCGTCTGGCGTTAGAGAGTAAAATACTAAGTCTGGCTGGGTTAGGCGTCAAAGGATTAATGTTTTTGTTGAAGGCAAGGTGAATATTGATGAACAAAAACCGAGATGAATTCAAGGTTTTTATTCTCTGAGCCTGAGGTGACTAATATTGTTTTAGTATAATTACACACGTGATTATTCAATGAAAAATATGCATTTTCTTTAAAGCAATTATTTTCTTTGTCTGTCACCTTGACAAAATGACTTGTAGCCATTTTGGAAAAAAGCGCTTATAGGTGATTATTGCATATCATATGCGTAGTATTTGCGGCCAATATAACATGCACTCTGATCGGCTAAATGCAGCGAAGCACTAGGGCATTATTCTCCTGTAATGCCCACGGGCCGATTATGGATTATGCAAATTAAGGATCAAGGATATCTGAAAAATTATTGGCGACGACTACATTTGGCCGTTGATTCTAGAGAATGTCGACAAAATTTCTCTTGTAAAACTTTTTCCACAACCATTTTTTTTCGAAAATAAACATATTTTGTTGTAAAAAAGGTTGCTGTTACTCATCATGATGAAGGAACAACACACCGAAACAGCAAGGATTGAATGCACTAATCACAGCTGCTGAAAATCAACCAATCACAGCAGAGCATCCTGCCTAAAAGGTGATGCGTAACCAGTTGACCTCATCGCCTGATGAAGACTAGCAGTATGCAGTCGAAACGTCGTGATCTACATCACAAGTGACCACATCATGAGACAATTGAGAATACTTTATTATTATTAAACATATTTTCTTGACGGAGTATGGTTTAATAGTTCACTGACTTGACCTGGGTGTAAAACAATGAATGAATAGATAAGTGGGCACATACCAGATGTGAAGCTTGTACTAAGGTTTTTTTTTTCCTCTTTAGAACCGTTTTGTTAGCCATACATGTAGAGTAAACAACTTAATAACCTCGACCGTTCAGTCCTTACGGGAAAATTTCAAACCTCGATCGGCCTAGCTGTATTGACCTTGCTATCGCTTGGTCAATATGACAAGGCCTTAGTTTGAGATTTTCCTGTAACGACCTCACTCTTGGTTATTAAGTAGTTAATAATCACCTCAAGAGCAAACAATCAGCGTAGAGAATTTTTAATAGTCACCTATATAATTATACTAAATTATATTACATAATTATGGCAACACCACAAGCCATACTGATAATAAGTAAAATAAATAAAGAAATATGTGTAAATGACAAGACTGAGTGAGCCAATCAGAAATTGAGAAACCAAATATCTGAGGTAAAAACTTTTAATAAAAATGGCTATTGCATTTTCACTCTATTTCACTGCCTTGTTGTTTCAAATACCCTTTGTAATAATTTTCTCCTGAGAGGTTTGTGTACCTTGACTTATTCCATATGGCTTAAGGAACAATTTATCTTGGCTGATATATATGGCAAAGGAAGGTTGAATGAAAAGGAAGTTTTGTCGGTGGTTAGGCAACTCAATGAACAAATTCCTGAAAGTGTTATCAAGCAGAGATTTAAGGTACCTTGGAAACAGTGATGTAATTGATTTATATTGAAATGAAGGACTTTATGCATCTGAAGTCAAGTGACGTTTCATATTAAATTTTCATTAAACAACATCCACGATAAGCCTTGTAAATTGTTACAAGTCATACTCTGGATAACATGAGGTTTGCATGCTGGAAACATACAGAGAAGAACATTCCTTAGGTCTCTTATCACTATTATTTTAATTTTTATATTAATTAATATGCAACTTGTAATGCTGTCGTTGCAGAAACAGTGTTATAATATTAAATTGAAGTGTGCCCGTAACACACTGGTCAATTTACCATATCAAGTCACTTGGTAAACCCTTTTCTTTACTTCACTTTCCTGCCAACACAGCACCACAGCTTCTTAACAATCTAACCCCTTTATCCTACAATTGAAAGAATGCTTTACTTCCAATAACCTTAACCCAATGACCAAGACAACAGTTGTTTTAGACTAAACACTTCAAATAATTGATTACTCCAATCACTACTGTACATGCCAATATCCCTTACCTGGAATGCAGTGTCTTACACTTGCAGACTGACTGCAGACTAATCCTAACTCAGTTATTAAAAGCTACATGTAACTATTTTAAAATGGTTGCTTAGACTTAAATACTTTTTATCAGCAATATTTGTAGACAGTCTGCAGTTGTCTTACACCTCCTGGAATGCTAGTAAACTGTTTCAAATAAGACAGAGTGCATAACTCTAATCACTTATAAAAATTGAAAGCTTAACCCTTGTTCCCAAAATGTGGGTGGTGTCCCTAACCTTACATGAAAGCTAATCATTCTAAATTAGTGCTCAGTATTAAACCCAAATCACTCAGCTGAGCATTTGACTCTAATCACTAAAATTTGTAGCCCTTTAATAGCATCAGAGAGAAAAATTTTACCCAGGTTTTGAAAAAATTTACCTATAGTTAAAAAAAAAATTACCAAGTTAAAAAAATATTACCTAGTTAAAAATAAAATCACCTAGTTAGAAAAAAACTAAACTAGTTGAAATTAAAGTCACCTAGTTAAAACAACTGACTAGTTGAAAAATATACAAATTAACTGAAAACAAAAATTAACTGCAATATATACATTGTACAAGTCATGCAGTCTTTAATTAGATCGCTCTAATACTGTATAGCCACTATGCTGTCCATGTGATACCTTTAAGCACAGTTAAAGCTTGGTAAGGGAGGAGAACCTATAGAAAAAAAAGGATGAGTTTTAAGGATTAAGAAATAACACACCCTTGCTGTATCATCCAGGATGTGAAGCTACATGTACAATGTCATGTAACGTATATTGGTCACATTGGTGGAAGGCATTAGTGCTCTCTGTTGTTTCATGCCAAAGGAAGACAGTGCCATAATTTTATCCTCATTTTTCTTTGAATCCAGATGGAGTGTCTCATTGTGAGGTTGTTTTAAAAGTTCTTCGTTTGGCAACTCAAGCTGGTTTGCACAAGGAGGAGTTATGCTGGCTGGTGTTTAACGGTAAGTCACGTCATTATTATATTATAAGATTATTTTCATTACAGTGGGCTTTGTCACTTATGTTTGGTTCTTTTCTTTATTTATCCATCATTTTTAACAGTGATGTTTTATTTTCTTTATATTTAGGCACTGTGCATATATCTACTCAATCTGCCGTCACTTAATGGCTTGTGGACACAGTATTAAGGTGATTTATTGTTGTTGTTCCTTAATGCTAATAAGCTGACAGATGTAAATTGGTGCATGACCGTGGATGGCTACACAAATAATCGTTTAATTAATTTTTTGCTTAATTGCAAACAGGCATTAGATTTTTTGCTTGGCGCCTGCATGTGTTTGGAATCATCTGTCCTTCTTCTCACTGTCAACTACTTGAGATGGCGTGCTACGCTTTACACTGCTGTGTGTCAGTGTTATTTTGACCTCAAGGTTCCCGTACGTGCTGAAGCATTTGCCAACAGAGGACTGTCAACTTGGGTGAATGAGATGAGTGAAATTGAAAAGATGAGCACATCTGAGGAGACAGCAGCCACTGATGTAGCATTTTGCCTGTCAAAGACCACGTTGCAAGCATTGATTTTCAAGAGAGTGGTTTTTGAGACTCGTAAGAGACCTAAGGAGCTCCTGAGACCAAAGACAAAACCCAACCTCAAGGATTTTGCTCATGTAAGTATAGGATTCTGAGAAAGTTTTCCATAATTTATTTCCCATTGTCCATATCAGTCTGCAAGGTGATGTGGACTGGAGGGCCTGGCACGCATGCAATCCCTTGGGGTGAGGAGGAAATTCCCTCACCACACTCAAAAGCCTTTACATACAGAAGCTATTGGCCTTGAGAGTAGTCATTTTGAGGTACTAACAGGAATAATTATTTTGAGAAACTCCAGTCTTCAGGTAGATTTTTACAGTCTTGACTGTGTGATTGTGTTCAGGGTTTGTACGCGTCTTGAAAAGCCTCAGTTGAAAACCCTTGAATTTTGAGAGTACGGTTTCAAGGCCTTTAAAGTCCTTGAAAATCTCTGCTCCTCATTCCTGGTCCTTGAAAGTCCTTGAATTTTTTCTGACCCTCATTTTTAATCTTTGAAAACATCAGTAAAAATGATCAGTCACTTAAGTGACTGGACTTCAGTCTTGTGTATTCTTTAACCTGTGTTATCAAAGTCATGTTGTACAAACACAATGAGCTGTGGGGTCGACAATGGTTACCAGTGCCTTTGCATTATTTTCATGGATGTATGTTATGGAAAATGAGCAAGAATTGTACTGTCAGACTATTTCCATGGGTAAATTCTTTGATGTAAATAAAAAAGGAGGTTCTTGAAATTTAAAAATTTGGCCCTTGAAAGTTCTTGAAAAGTCCTTGAATTTTTGGTCTGAAAAAGTGTACGAACCCTGTGTGTTGCATGTTATACCAAGTTTGTACATTTTTGTTCACTTTAATGTCAGAAAAGTAGCTACAGCATTGAATTTGTCCATGGGCTGAAACCTGTAGATGTGTTTGGTGGAGTATGTGGCATCAATGTAACTTTGCCATTGGTATAGTATACAGTGTAATTCTATGCCAATGGCAAAGCTACATTGATGCCTTTAAAATGTTATTTTCAGCATGCTTGGCCCAGGACACCCACTGAATGCTTCTTAAATGATCTGCAAGGTACTGCAGCCAAATTTTTAGCAATACTGGAGGCACTTAGCGAAACCCACAGACGCACGCTGCACTGTGAAGCCCCTGCATCAGATGCAGAGGATACAGCAATGGATGTATGCGCTGCACTTTTTTTCGCGGGGGTGGAAATTATAGCTGGAGGCAGAGGGACTAAGCAGCATCATGGAGTGAAGCATGAAAATAGCAGCATTCATCCATCTGTGTCAGAACTGCACAGTACATCCCTGATGGAGCTAGTGGCAAGAGGTACAGTATGTGGTTGTATAGTCATTGTGCAAAATGATACAAAAACATTTAGCCTCGTTTAGTTTGAGAAAACCAGCAAAGTGATTGACATTATTCTGGGTCACTACATTTGCATTATCGATAATTTAATAATTATGTAGATTGAGTTGATAAATAAATAGAAACTTAAATATAAGGGGACCCATGTTGATCAGAGTAAATCTCTGTCTGAACTAGGGCTGCGACACCCAAACCCTTGGAACCAGTCAAGACAATAATTCTTTAGTGAGTGGTTAGAGTGGCATTTGAAGCCATATAGCACAATCCCAGGAGGAGGGGGGGGGGGGGGGGAGAGGGAGGCGGCTGACTCTCATATAAAAAGGGGAGGGATGCTTGTCGTCTCGCTTTAATAGGGGTGTAAATTTTGGATTTTGGTCTCACTTTGGGTGTTCTGGACAAAATGCAATCATATGTAACGGTAAGTCACGTCATTATTATATTATAAGATTATTTTCATTACAGTGGGCTTTGTCACTTATATTTGGTTCTTTTCTTTATTTATCCATCATTTTTAACAGTGATGTTTTATTTTCTTTATATTTAGGCACTGTGCATATATCTACTCAATCTGCCGTCACTTAATGGCTTGTGGACACAGTATTAAGGTGATTTATGGTTGTTGTTCCTTAATGCTAATAAGATGATAGATGTAAATTGGTGCATGACTGTGGATGGCTACACAAATAATCGTTTAATTAATTTTTTGCTTAATTGCAAACAGGCATTAGATTTTTTGCTTGGCGCCTGCATGTGTTTGGAATCATCTGTCCTTCTTCTCACTGTCAACTACTTGAGATGGCGTGCTACGCTTTACACTGCTGTGTGTCAGTGTTATTTTGACCTCAAGGTTCCCGTACGTGCTGAAGCATTTGCCAACAGAGGACTGTCAACTTAGGTGAATGAGATGAGTGAAATTGAAAAGATGAGCACATCTGAGGAGACAGCAGCCACTGATGTAGCATTTTGCCTGTCAAAGACCAGGTTGCAAGCATTGATTTTCAAGAGAGTGGTTTTTGAGACTCGTAAGAGACCTAAGGAGCTCCTGAGACCAAAGACAAAACCCAACCTCAAGGATTTTGCTCATGTAAGTATAGGATTCTGAGAAAGTTTTCCATAATTTATTTCCCATTGTCCATATCAGTCTGCAAGGTGATGTGGACTGGAGGGCCTGGCACGCATGCAATCCCTTGGGGTGAGGAGGAAATTCCCTCACCACACTCAAAAACCTTTACATACAGAAGCTATTGGCCTTGAGAGTAGTCATTTTGAGGTACTAACAGGAATAATTATTTTGAGAAACTCCAGTCTTCAGGTAGATTTTTACAGTCTTGACTGTGTGATTGTGTTCAGGGTTTGTACGCGTCTTGAAAAGCCTCAGTTGAAAACCCTTGAATTTTGAGAGTACGGTTTCAAGGCCTTTAAAGTCCTTGAAAATCTCTGCTCTTCATTCCTGGTCCTTGAAAGTCCTTGAATTTTTTCTGACCCTCATTTTTAATCTTTGAAAACATCAGTAAAAATGATCAGTCACTTAAGTGACTGGACTTCAGTCTTGCGTATTCTTTAACCTGTGTTATCAAAGTCATGTTGTACAAACACAATGAGCTGTGGGGTCGACAATGATTACCAGTGCCTTTGCATTATTTTCATGGATGTATGTTATAGAAAATGAGCAAGAATTGTACTGTCAGACTATTTCCATGGGTAAATTCTTTGATGTAAATAAAAAAGGAGGTTCTTGAAATTTAAAAATTTGGCCCTTGAAAGTTCTTGAAAAGTCCTTGAATTTTTGGTCTGAAAAAGTGTACGAACCCTGTGTGTTGCATGTTATACCAAGTTTGTACATTTTTGTTCACTTTAATGTCAGAAAAGTAGCTACAGCATTGAATTTATCCATGGGCTGAAACCTGTAGATGTGTTTGGTGGAGTATGTGGCATCAATGTAACTTTGCCATTGATATAGTATACAGTGTAATTCTATGCCAATGGCAAAGCTACATTGATGCCTTTAAAATGTTATTTTCAGCATGCTTGGCCCAGGACACCCACTGAATGCTTCTTAAATGATCTACGAGGTACTGCAGCCAAATTTTTAGCAATACTGGAGGCACTTAGCGAAACCCACAGACGCACGCTGCACTGTGAAGCCCCTGCATCAGATGCAGAGGATACAGCAATGGATGTATGCGCTGAACTTTTTTTCGCGGGGGTGGAAATTATAGCTGGAGGCAGAGGGACTAAGCAGCATCATGGAGTGAAGCATGAAAGTAGCAGCATTCATCCATCTGTGTCAGAACTGCACAGTACATCCCTGATGGAGCTAGTGGCAAGAGGTACAGTATGTGGTTGTATAGTCATTGTGCAAAATAATACAAAAACATTTAGCCTCGTTTAGTTTGAGAAAACCAGCAAAGTGATTCTGGGTCACTACATTTGCATTATCGATAATTTAATAATTATGTAGATTGAGTTGATAAATAAATAGAAACTTAAATATAAGGGGACCCATGTTGATCAGAGTAAATCTCTGTCTGAACTAGGGCTGCGACACCCAAACCCTTGGAACCAGTCAAGACAATAATTCTTTAGTGAGTGGTTAGAGTGGCATTTGAAGCCATATAGCATAATCCCAGGAGGAGGGGTGGGGGGGGGGTTGGAAGGGAGGCGGCTGACTCTCATATAAAAAGAGGAGGGATGCTTGTCGTCTCGCTTTAATAGGGGTGTAAATTTTGGATTTTGGTCTCACTTTGGGTGTTCTGGACAAAATGCAATCCTTTAGGGTTGCACGCGAAGAAATATAAAAGCGTATATTTACACCTTTGCCATTATTTATATTCACAGTATTTTTTGTTTCTCTTTGTTTTAATATGGTCTCTTTTAGGGGTCCAAAAAAGCCTGGGCCACGCCCAAATTGGTCTCCTTTAGGGGTTTAATTTAAAAGTTTTGACAATCATCCCTCCCCTTTTTATATGGGATCCCCGCGCCCTCCCGGGCCACAATCACTGAGCCAGTGTTCCTCCTTTTGTGTAGGCATTGTCTGGCATTCTTGAATAACATTATGTTGTTTTGCAGGAGAGAATGGTGTCCCTCTTCCTGCATTGGTCAAATTTGTGAAACAAGCATATAGCTATAAACAGTGAGAAACCTTTGCATTGTTGGTTGAACCCACACTGCAGCGATTGCACCAACAGAGTGATATGAACAGCTTGCTGGATATTAAAACACTGCAACTGATGCTAGCAGTGGAGCCATTTTACAACAATTTAAGAAAATCAAAGAAAACTGCTCACTTGGATGAAAGTGATACAGCTGCCCATAATCAAGGTACAAAGGTACTGCAGTAAAAATGTTCATAGCTTCATATACATGTAAGTTGACAAACTCAGTGTTTTGACTCACCAAACCCTAAGAAACATGATTGTGCACCAGCTGCCACTAGGTGATGGATATACGTATACAGTTGTAAGACATTCAGTGACTGGTTGAAAATAGCCCAATTCACAGTTCTGTGCTCAGTTTATACCAGGCCTTTGAAATAAAAGCAAGGCTGAAGTTGACCTTGCTTTGATACAAACCTCACTGCTTTTCCTAATAGTATGTAAATAGAAACTTGTTAGCATTGCAGCAGAATGATTTACATACATTGTTACGAGTAAGAAAAAGAATGAGTTTGTATCAAAGCAATTAGGTCAACTCCAGCCTTGCAGCTTTTATTTAAAAGCGTGGTAACTGAGTACAGAACTGTAAAATGGTCTATCAACAAACAAACTTTGATACAGAGAGTTTTAAATTTAAGCCAGTGCAGCAAATATAACAGGGAACAACCACATCTATTAAAGGCAATTAACAACTTTAAAAGCCTTAGGATAATCTTCAGTTTGGGAGAGGACTCTTGCTGCACGGCAGCTAGCTTGCATCCTAGCACATTCTTCCTCTAGAGATGATAACATTGTCCTTTTAAATAATAATATTTAATGATAATGATAATGATAATGATAATGATAATGATAATAATAATTTTTAGTAATGGTGGTGATAACTTTATTTAAGTGTCAATGGATTTAGCACATTAGAGGACTAATTAATTGGGGACACAATTAACTCAAATCAAATCAAAAATTAATATTGATTTTTGTGGAGAGTGGAAAACCGGAACACAAAGAGAAAAACCTCTGGGAAAAGAGAAGAGAACCAACAAACTTGACCCACATATGACGCGAGTCTGGGGATCGAATAACCCGGGCCACATTGGTGGGAGGCAAGTTCTCTCACCACTGCTCCACCCCTGCTCCTTTTCATCTTTGAGTGACCATTTTTGTATAAATCAAAGTTATTGTCAATTACAGCATCCTGAATACTTTATAGCAGTTGTGTTGTGATTCAGTATTAAAAAATAAATATATTGATGGCATTTCCTGGCAATGTAATGAAATTTTTCCCGGTCGAACTGGAAACTTGGTAGAGGAAAACTTGTCCATCTAGCTGATGTGATACAGTCATGCTCAGAAGAGCCATACAAGGTACCTCTTTCTTTGTTTACTCTTTTTTGAACTAGGGTGTAGGAGAAGAATATTATTGGTTGATGAATTGCTGGTAACTTGCTGCAGCTACATGTAATGATAATTTTTCCCTCTGAAAACCTTTTTTTTTTTTTTAGAACACTGGGATTTTTGTGTCATTTTGTTGCTAGCAAGTGCAGCATACACTTGCTGCAAGCAATAATATTCCTTGATAAACTACAGTCAGGGGCAGTGTCCCAATTTCACTGCTTTTGATTTCTTTCGTTAATAGTCTGCCATCCTCTCTATCTAAAGACCCTGACATGATGGTGGATGCAGCTCTGTTTCTTTGGTCAAAATGTATACCTCATTTTTTCAGCGTCGGTTATGTCTTCATCTTTGGAAAACTGCAAACAGCTGCTACATGTAGATGATGTGTTTTCAAACTGGGTAAGGTGATGTTTTGTGACTGCTGTATGTGCCAGAGTAGTCCTTTCTTTGTTCAGCTAATGTTTGTGATTGTCCCTCCATTTTCTCTTCCCTAAATTGCCATCATCTGTTTTTGAGAATTCTTATCTTTCATTTTCATACATGTAATAAAAAATACTCAAAACTTGTTTCATACAGCATAGCATGTTTTCACCTAATTAATCAAATGAAGCACCAACACTCAGTTGCACAAAATATCTGTCTATGTGTATGAGATGTAACTGTAGTCACACAGTACTTGTCCAAGCTTAGGGTAATTTCGGGAATGTGATGGTTACAGACGTCCCTATGATGCTGAGTATGTCATAGCGGGCCTTTGACTTTTGGCCGATCCAGTTGGGTCCTGGTAACTAATGAAACTAATGACGTCAAAGAAGTCAAAAATGTAATTCCATTCTGAATCGTCACAACTAATCCGAAAGGTAATTACATTGTATTGTCGGACATTTCTATAATGACTTTAAAAAAGCTCTAGATTTTCATTAAGACTTCTATTCGTACACTTTTGCACATTCCTTGCTGAAGAGATGTGATCAAGTAAGCTCTTTGACGTCATTAGTCACCAGGCCCAACTAGCTCCGCCAAATTTTTTGGCAAAAAAATCAAACACCTGCTAAAACACGGGGGTTACACTATGAGGGAAATTGTTTTGAAGCACTACATTCCAGCCACTATAGATATTTAAACCAAAAGTTTAAAAAATGGGGACTTTAAAAAAAAAAAAACACATGATGACGATGACACTTATTTCTTCATAAATTCTTTAACTTCTCCTTAATATGCAGTGTCTCTATGTCCTAACAGTGGTCCATTCAGCATTGTCCCGGACCAATGCCGCATTTTTTGATCCCATCCTATGTGCTGAAGTGACTTTAAAGTGCTCATTGTTATTGGAAAGCAAAGCAGGTATCAGTGGTGATCAATTCAGGGTTAGCAGTGCTGAGATTGAAACGCCTGCATCAACTTTCTCTCCTGAACAGGGGACAGATGCAAAACAGGTGGGCTGTTGGTTTTATTTTAATTAGAGCTACAAACATCTTAAAATAACTGACTGTATGGTGATGGTTTACTGCATGCTAAAATGTGGTTTTCTGCCACCAACTGATGTTGAGATTGGTGATGATTCAGACCACCAAAATAATTGTGAGTTAAGGTCAGGCTTCCTTGGAGCCCAGTTCTTCAAATTTCTTTTGTGTTTTAGGAGAAACATGATGCAGATTCATGTGAGAAACTAGCCAGCCCAGCCCATCTGAGGAGCTTGTCTTTAGATTGCAGTAAACTGATGATTATTACCTTGGATGGGTTAGGAACAGGAGTGCGTGACTTACTGAACAAGGTAGTGGATATCCTTGATCAAGGTCTCAATGATATCGCCAGGTCACGAGATGTGGCGATCAACAGAAGGAAACAGAACATTGCTGACATTAGCTGGATAAAGGTAAAGAATATTGATCAGAAATAGCCCCATGTTCAGTCATGCATAGGCAAAAGCAATATTGTATGTAATTTGTTATGTTGTTGTTGTTGTTGTTTACCATGAAAAATGTCATCATGCCTAAGCCATATTGTAGGCATAAACGACTTGTGGTCAGAAAGACATAGAGATTATGTAAAAAGTAAAGAAAAAAGAAATTAAAATATTTTGTATGTGAAGTCATGCATGGGTTACAGTAAAAATAATTATAAGGCTAATGGTAACAAATTAATAATTTAACCCACTGACTCCCGGGGTTCCCCCACTGACGAGTAAAATCGTCTGGCGTTAGAAAGAGTAAAATACCATTAAGTCTGGCCTGTTTAGGCCGGTTTGGGTGTTAAAGGGTTTTAAACTACTTAAGCTTAATTGTTAGAGTGTATTTGATTTGGGTTTTGACCGCTTCTTCAATAATAATTATTATAATGTCATCTGTAGTGACTGGCCAAAACTAATTGGTTACTTCTTTTTTGGCTTCAGACATTCAACTGTTGAATTAAATCTTGTTTAGGGACTCACTCACCAACATGACTGAAGACAAAATTTAATATTTATTTGACATGAGATTAGGATAGTGATCTTTTGAATAGAGCGAGTTTCAATTGAGTGTTGTAAAACCAAAACCAAAGTTACTTTGGCCAATCAAAAAGGACGGAGACTATCCAGTAAACCAATCATAACTCAAAGTAATTACACATAGCCGATATAAAGCACGGGAAAATGTGTATGTGTGAACCAGGATTGGTTTTGGTTTTGATTTATTTCCAATTTGATACAAATAAATGTTGTCAAACAATGTTACATTATTTAACAAAATAATGAAGTTAATGTTAGGAGTGACATGGTTTATTTCCTTTGTTTTGTAATAAATCTATTTTATTCAAAACAATTCTTTCTTCTTACTTTTATTAATCTATTTATCTCTTTGTTTACAGTATGACATTCACCCTAACCATATCAACATAGCTAAAAATAATAAATCTGTGCTTAGGCCTAATCTATAACTGTGGCTGAAAAACATCCCTTGGTTGAAAATAAAAATTTCAAGCTTGACCCTATACCTCTCTAAACCTAACCCTAAATCCTAACCCTAATGAACAACCCCTTGTGCTGAAAGAGAAAACTTGAGACTTTAAGACTAATACCAGACAAAACACATACACACTGTTTGAATGAAATCTACAAAATGTACATTAAGTTGTCAGGTAATAGAGAAAGGAGAACAAATACATTACTCTATTTAAAGCATAAAATTCACAAGGCAAACACTATTTGGACTCAAATCACACTCTACCTATTCACAATAAAAAAAATAAAACCAGTTTCAAAAAAATAAAACCAGTCTTAAAAAAATAAACCAGTTTCAAAAAATCAAACTGATTTGAAAATTGAACCATAACATATAATTATGTTGTAGTTAATTTTTCGTTTCACTTATTTATTATTATTTTTAACTGGGTTAACGCCTGTGTCACAAATGGAGGTTGGGTGCTCAAGAATCTGGGACTGGCACACGAGTGGCAACACACCAAACGCTGAGCCAAGCAAAACCATGAGGATATGCGAAGGTACACGCATAATATGCAAAGGAATTAACCGCTGACCGCTAGAACTTCCAGAAGACGCCACAAAAAAACCCCACATGCAAATAATACATGCACACACTAAAAAACGCTGCAGGCGCACCCCCAAAACACTAATAAACCGTAACGCTAATGCCATGCGACACAACACCACGCCACGCCACGCCAGACAAACTCTGCAGCTTGCTCCTGGTCGTTAACTAAGTTAAATTGCATTTAACCCTATTAATTTTTCTAATAACTAGGTAAATAAATTTTTAACTAAGTAATTTTTTAAAACTAAAATGACCAATGCAATCGAATTGAAAAGACTCACAAATATATTGTTATTCAAAAGATTATTTTTACAGCAAGGTCAAACATTTCTTGAACAAAAAACAGAGAATAGACTCAGCCCTTCAGGAAACGAAGATCAATCTGAGCTGAAACAATTGCAAACTGGGAACATCAGACAATAATTCAAAAGAAATGGGCTTACAGCAACAGCGAACATCGAGAAAGTGGCTCCAAACGGGAACTGTTTCAAATCTTGTCCCAAGTACACAGTTGCATTTCTCACAGAGGAAACGTGTGAAAAAGTGGCTTCAAGAAATTGTGCAGAAATCAGCCAGCAAGTTGTTAACACACGTGTTAAAATGTGCTTATTCCATGCTAATCCTTAGAAAGTGCCCACCAACCAATGGCAGCTCCAACCTTCCTACCTTTGATAGAGATCGACTGAATGGTAAAAGGTCACCCTTGTACCCCAACAGTAGTTGCTTTTAGGAAAAGTAACTGATATCGAAAAACAGTCTGCTTGAGTAGTGACCAAGTTTAATTTGGAACACTCCATTATTTCTCCCACAAGATTAGATCTGTGCTGCATGTAAACAGGCCATTTTGCAAAATGAGTAAACAAATTTTCTTTCAAGATAAATTGAAGTTTATTCATATTGTAACAGTACAAAATAATAATACCATTGTCACGTTATTGTAAATAAATGTAGTTACTTTCTGGTAGTTACAGTAACTGCTCTTGTTAATTGAAAATCTGTGAGAGAAATATAATATTTTATGAAATACAATCTTGTAAAAAAACAAGTTTTATTTCCAAAGGAATCATAAAAAAAATGTCACTGTTTTTTTCATTACAAAAAGTCCTACTATGTGAAAGACAAATAAGGGTTTAGCCCTGAGGAAGGGATAATAATAAAAAAATGCCAGCTTTCAAATTTCTTCACACTGGTCAATTTACCATATCAAGTCACTTGGTAAACCCTTTTCTTTACTTCACTTTCCTGCCAACACAGCACCACAGCTTCTTAACAATCTAACCCCTTTATCCTACAATTGAAAGAATGCTTTACTTCCAATAACCTTAACCCAATGACCAAGACAACAGTTGTTTTAGACTAAACACTTCAAATAATTGATTACTCCAATCACTACTGTACATGCCAATATCCCTTACCTGGAATGCAGTGTCTTACACTTGCAGACTGACTGCAGACTAATCCTAACCCAGTTATTAAAAGCTACATGTAACTATTTTAAAATGGTTGCTTAGACTTAAATACTGTTTATCAGCAATATTTGTAGACAGTCTGCAGTTGTCTTACACCTCCTGGAATGCTAGTAAACTGTTTCAAATAAGACAGAGTGCATAACTCTAATCACTTATAAAAATTGAAAGCTTAACCCTTGTTCCCAAAATGTGGGTGGTGTCCCTAACCTTACATGAAAGCAAATCATTCTAAATTAGTGCTCAGTATTAAACCCAAATCACTCAGCTGAGCATTTGACTCTAATCACTAAAATTTGTAGCCGTTTAATAGCATCAGAGAGAAAAATTTTACCCAGGTTTTGAAAAAATTTACCTATAGTTAAAAAAAAAATTACCAAGTTAAAAAAATATTACCTAGTTAAAAATAAAATCACCTAGTTAGAAAAAAACTAAACTAGTTGAAATTAAAGTCACCTAGTTAAAACAACTGACTAGTTGAAAAATATACAAATTAACTGAAAACAAAAATTAACTGCAATATATACATTGTACAAGTCATGCAGTCTTTAATTAGATCGCTCTAATACTGTATAGCCACTATGCTGTCCATGTGATACCTTTAAGCACAGTTAAAGCTTGGTAAGGGAGGAGAACCTATAGAAAAAAAAGGATGAGTTTTAAGGATTAAGAAATAACACACCCTTGTTGTATCATCCAGGATGTGAAGCTACATGTACAATGTCATGTAACGTATATTGGTCACATTGGTGGAAGGCATTAGTGCTCTCTGTTGTTTCATGCCAAAGGAAGACAGTGCCATAATTTTTATCTTCATTTTTCTTTGAATCCAGATGGAGTGTCTCATTGTGAGGTTGTTTTAAAAGTTCTTCGTTTGGCAACTCAAGCTGGTTTGCACAAGGAGGAGTTATGCTGGCTGGTGTTTAACGGTAAGTCACGTCATTATTATATTATAAGATTATTTTCATTACAGTGGGCTTTGTCACTTATATTTGGTTCTTTTCTTTATTTATCCATCATTTTTAACAGTGATGTTTTATTTTCTTTATAATTTATTTAGGCACTGTGCATATATCTACTCAATCTGCCGTCACTTAATGGCTTGTGGACACAGTATGAAGGTGATTTATTGTTGTTGTTCCTTAATGCTAATAAGATGACAGATGTAAATTGGTGCATGACCGTGGATGGCTACACAAATAATCGTTTAATTAATTTTTTGCTTAATTGCAAACAGGCATTAGATTTTTTGCTTGGCGCCTGCATGTGTTTGGAATCATCTGTCCTTCTTCTCACTGTCAACTACTTGAGATGGCGTGCTACGCTTTACACTGCTGTGTGTCAGTGTTATTTTGACCTCAAGGTTCCCGTACGTGCTGAAGCATTTGCCAACAGAGGACTGTCAACTTAGGTGAATGAGATGAGTGAAATTGAAAAGATGAGCACATCTGAGGAGACAGCAGCCACTGATGTAGCATTTTGCCTGTCAAAGACCAGGTTGCAAGCATTGATTTTCAAGAGAGTGGTTTTTGAGACTCGTAAGAGACCTAAGGAGCTCCTGAGACCAAAGACAAAACCCAACCTCAAGGATTTTGCTCATGTAAGTATAGGATTCTGAGAAAGTTTTCCATAATTTATTTCCCATTGTCCATATCAGTCTGCAAGGTGATGTGGACTGGAGGGCCTGGCACGCATGCAATCCCTTGGGGTGAGGAGGAAATTCCCTCACCACACTCAAAAACCTTTACATACAGAAGCTATTGGCCTTGAGAGTAGTCATTTTGAGGTACTAACAGGAATAATTATTTTGAGAAACTCCAGTCTTCAGGTAGATTTTTACAGTCTTGACTGTGTGATTGTGTTCAGGGTTTGTACGCGTCTTGAAAAGCCTCAGTTGAAAACCCTTGAATTTTGAGAGTACGGTTTCAAGGCCTTTAAAGTCCTTGAAAATCTCTGCTCTTCATTCCTGGTCCTTGAAAGTCCTTGAATTTTTTCTGACCCTCATTTTTAATCTTTGAAAACATCAGTAAAAATGATCAGTCACTTAAGTGACTGGACTTCAGTCTTGCGTATTCTTTAACCTGTGTTATCAAAGTCATGTTGTACAAACACAATGAGCTGTGGGGTCGACAATGGTTACCAGTGCCTTTGCATTATTTTCATGGATGTATGTTATAGAAAATGAGCAAGAATTGTACTGTCAGACTATTTCCATGGGTAAATTCTTTGATGTAAATAAAAAAGGAGGTTCTTGAAATTTAAAAATTTGGCCCTTGAAAGTTCTTGAAAAGTCCTTGAATTTTTGGTCTGAAAAAGTGTACGAACCCTGTGTGTTGCATGTTATACCAAGTTTGTACATTTTTGTTCACTTTAATGTCAGAAAAGTAGCTACAGCATTGAATTTATCCATGGGCTGAAACCTGTAGATGTGTTTGGTGGAGTATGTGGCATCAATGTAACTTTGCCATTGATATAGTATACAGTGTAATTCTATGCCAATGGCAAAGCTACATTGATGCCTTTAAAATGTTATTTTCAGCATGCTTGGCCCAGGACACCCACTGAATGCTTCTTAAATGATCTGCGAGGTACTGCAGCCAAATTTTTAGCAATACTGGAGGCACTTAGCGAAACCCACAGACGCACGCTGCACTGTGAAGCCCCTGCATCAGATGCAGAGGATACAGCAATGGATGTATGCGCTGAACTTTTTTTCGCGGGGGTGGAAATTATAGCTGGAGGCAGAGGGACTAAGCAGCATCATGGAGTGAAGCATGAAAGTAGCAGCATTCATCCATCTGTGTCAGAACTGCACAGTACATCCCTGATGGAGCTAGTGGCAAGAGGTACAGTATGTGGTTGTATAGTCATTGTGCAAAATAATACAAAAACATTTAGCCTCGTTTAGTTTGAGAAAACCAGCAAAGTGATTCTGGGTCACTACATTTGCATTATCGATAATTTAATAATTATGTAGATTGAGTTGATAAATAAATAGAAACTTAAATATAAGGGGACCCATGTTGATCAGAGTAAATCTCTGTCTGAACTAGGGCTGCGACACCCAAACCCTTGGAACCAGTCAAGACAATAATTCTTTAGTGAGTGGTTAGAGTGGCATTTGAAGCCATATAGCACAATCCCAGGAGGAGGGGGGGGGGGGGGGGGGTGGGGGGGAGGGGGCTGACTCTCATATAAAAAGGGGAGGGATGCTTGTCGTCTCGCTTTAATAGGGGTGTAAATTTTGGATTTTGGTCTCACTTTGGGTGTTCTGGACAAAATGCAATCCTTTAGGGTTGCACGCGAAGAAATATAAAAGCGTATATTTACACCTTTGCCATTATTTATATTCACAGTATTTTTTGTTTCTCTTTGTTTTAATATGGTCTCTTTTAGGGGTCCAAAAAAGCCTGGGCCACGCCCAAATTGGTCTCCTTTAGGGGTTTAATTTAAAAGTTTTGACAATCATCCCTCCCCTTTTTATATGGGATCCCCGCGCCCTCCCGGGCCACAATCACTGAGCCAGTGTTCCTCCTTTTGTGTAGGCATTGTCTGGCATTCTTGAATAACATTATGTTGTTTTGCAGGAGAGAATGGTGTCCCTCTTCCTGCATTGGTCAAATTTGTGAAACAAGCATATAGCTATAAACAGTGAGAAACCTTTGCATTGTTGGTTGAACCCACACTGCAGCGATTGCACCAACAGAGTGATATGAACAGCTTGCTGGATATTAAAACACTGCAACTGATGCTAGCAGTGGAGCCATTTTACAACAATTTAAGAAAATCAAAGAAAACTGCTCACTTGGATGAAAGTGATACAGCTGCCCATAATCAAGGTACAAAGGTACTGCAGTAAAAATGTTCATAGCTTCATATACATGTAAGTTGACAAACTCAGTGTTTTGACTCACCAAACCCTAAGAAACATGATTGTGCACCAGCTGCCACTAGGTGATGGATATACGTATAC
The DNA here is from genome assembly GCF_036669935.1 of Montipora foliosa. Taxonomy (NCBI): domain Eukaryota; kingdom Metazoa; phylum Cnidaria; class Anthozoa; order Scleractinia; family Acroporidae; genus Montipora; species Montipora foliosa. Next base: position 13,781 of record NW_027179690.1, on the reverse strand, counting down.
AGTTGTAAGACATTCAGTGACTGGTTGAAAATAGCCCAATTCACAGTTCTGTGCTCAGTTTATACCAGGCCTTTGAAATAAAAGCAAGGCTGAAGTTGACCTTGCTTTGATACAAACCTCACTGCTTTTCCTAATAGTATGTAAATAGAAACTTGTTAGCATTGCAGCAGAATGATTTACATACATTGTTACGAGTAAGAAAAAGAATGAGTTTGTATCAAAGCAATTAGGTCAACTCCAGCCTTGCAGCTTTTATTTAAAAGCGTGGTAACTGAGTACAGAACTGTAAAATGGTCTATCAACAAACAAACTTTGATACAGAGAGTTTTAAATTTAAGCCAGTGCAGCAAATATAACAGGGAACAACCACATCTATTAAAGGCAATTAACAACTTTAAAAGCCTTAGGATAATCTTCAGTTTGGGAGAGGACTCTTGCTGCACGGCAGCTAGCTTGCATCCTAGCACATTCTTCCTCTAGAGATGATAACATTGTCCTTTTAAATAATAATGTTTAATGATAATGATAATGATAATGATAATGATAATAATAATTTTTAGTAATGGTGGTGATAACTTTATTTAAGTGTCAATGGATTTAGCACATTAGAGGACTAATTAATTGGGGACACAATTAACTCAAATCAAATCAAAAATTAATATTGATTTTTGTGGAGAGTGGAAAACCGGAACACAAAGAGAAAAACCTCTGGGAAAAGAGAAGAGAACCAACAAACTTGACCCACATATGACGCGAGTCTGGGGATCGAATAACCCGGGCCACATTGGTGGGAGGCAAGTTCTCTCACCACTGCTCCACCCCTGCTCCTTTTCATCTTTGAGTGACCATTTTTGTATAAATCAAAGTTATTGTCAATTACAGCATCCTGAATACTTTATAGCAGTTGTGTTGTGATTCAGTATTAAAAAATAAATATATTGATGGCATTTCCTGGCAATGTAATGAAATTTTTCCGGTCGAACTGGAAACTTGGTAGAGGAAAACTTGTCCATCTAGCTGATGTGATACAGTCATGCTCAGAAGAGCCATACAAGGTACCTCTTTCTTTGTTTACTCTTTTTTGAACTAGGGTGTAGGAGAAGAATATTATTGGTTGATGAATTGCTGGTAACTTGCTGCAGCTACATGTAATGATAATTTTTCCCTCTGAAAATCTTTTTTTTTTCTTTAGAACACTGGGATTTTTGTGTCATTTTGTTGCTAGCAAGTGCAGCATACACTTGCTGCAAGCAATAATATTCCTTGATAAACTACAGTCAGGGGCAGTGTCCCAATTTCACTGCTTTTGATTTCTTTCGTTAATAGTCTGCCATCCTCTCTATCTAAAGACCCTGACATGATGGTGGATGCAGCTCTGTTTCTTTGGTCAAAATGTATACCTCATTTTTTCAGCGTCGGTTATGTCTTCATCTTTGGAAAACTGCAAACAGCTGCTACATGTAGATGATGTGTTTTCAAACTGGGTAAGGTGATGTTTTGTGACTGCTGTATGTGCCAGAGTAGTCCTTTCTTTGTTCAGCTAATGTTTGTGATTGTCCCTCCATTTTCTCTTCCCTAAATTGCCATCATCTGTTTTTGAGAATTCTTATCTTTCATTTTCATACATGTAATAAAAAATACTCAAAACTTGTTTCATACAGCATAGCATGTTTTCACCTAATTAATCAAATGAAGCACCAACACTCAGTTGCACAAAATATCTGTCTATGTGTATGAGATGTAACTGTAGTCACACAGTACTTGTCCAAGCTTAGGGTAATTTCGGGAATGTGATGGTTACAGACGTCCCTATGATGCTGAGTATGTCATAGCGGGCCTTTGACTTTTGGCCGATCCAGTTGGGTCCTGGTAACTAATGAAACTAATGACGTCAAAGAAGTCAAAAATGTAATTCCATTCTGAATCGTCACAACTAATCCGAAAGGTAATTACATTGTATTGTCGGACATTTCTATAATGACTTTAAAAAAGCTCTAGATTTTCATTAAGACTTCTATTCGTACACTTTTGCACATTCCTTGCTGAAGAGATGTGATCAAGTAAGCTCTTTGACGTCATTAGTCACCAGGCCCAACTAGCTCCGCCAAATTTTTTGGCAAAAAAATCAAACACCTGCTAAAACACGGGGGTTACACTATGAGGGAAATTGTTTTGAAGCACTACATTCCAGCCACTATAGATATTTAAACCAAAAGTTTAAAAAATGGGGACTTAAAAAAAAAAAAACACATGATGACGATGACACTTATTTCTTCATAAATTCTTTAACTTCTCCTTAATATGCAGTGTCTCTATGTCCTAACAGTGGTCCATTCAGCATTGTCCCGGACCAATGCCGCATTTTTTGATCCCATCCTATGTGCTGAAGTGACTTTAAAGTGCTCATTGTTATTGGAAAGCAAAGCAGGTATCAGTGGTGATCAATTCAGGGTTAGCAGTGCTGAGATTGAAACGCCTGCATCAACTTTCTCTCCTGAACAGGGGACAGATGCAAAACAGGTGGGCTGTTGGTTTTATTTTAATTAGAGCTACAAACATCTTAAAATAACTGACTGTATGGTGATGGTTTACTGCATGCTAAAATGTGGTTTTCTGCCACCAACTGATGTTGAGATTGGTGATGATTCAGACCACCAAAATAATTGTGAGTTAAGGTCAGGCTTCCTTGGAGCCCAGTTCTTCAAATTTCTTTTGTGTTTTAGGAGAAACATGATGCAGATTCATGTGAGAAACTAGCCAGCCCAGCCCATCTGAGGAGCTTGTCTTTAGATTGCAGTAAACTGATGATTATTACCTTGGATGGGTTAGGAACAGGAGTGCGTGACTTACTGAACAAGGTAGTGGATATCCTTGATCAAGGTCTCAATGATATCGCCAGGTCACGAGATGTGGCGATCAACAGAAGGAAACAGAACATTGCTGACATTAGCTGGATAAAGGTAAAGAATATTGATCAGAAATAGCCCCATGTTCAGTCATGCATAGGCAAAAGCAATATTGTATGTAATTTGTTATGTTGTTGTTGTTGTTGTTTACCATGAAAAATGTCATCATGCCTAAGCCATATTGTAGGCATAAACGACTTGTGGTCAGAAAGACATAGAGATTATGTAAAAAGTAAAGAAAAAAGGAAATTAAAATATTTTGTATGTGAAGTCATGCATGGGTTACAGTAAAAATAATTATAAGGCTAATGGTAACAAATTAATAATTTAACCCACTGACTCCCGGGGTTCCCCCACTGACGAGTAAAATCGTCTGGCGTTAGAAAGAGTAAAATACCATTAAGTCTGGCCTGTTTAGGCCGGTTTGGGTGTTAAAGGGTTTTAAACTACTTAAGCTTAATTGTTAGAGTGTATTTGATTTGGGTTTTGACCGCTTCTTCAATAATAATTATTATAATGTCATCTGTAGTGACTGGCCAAAACTAATTGGTTACTTCTTTTTTGGCTTCAGACATTCAACTGTTGAATTAAATCTTGTTTAGGGACTCACTCACCAACATGACTGAAGACAAAATTTAATATTTATTTGACATGAGATTAGGATAGTGATCTTTTGAATAGAGCGAGTTTCAATTGAGTGTTGTAAAACCAAAACCAAAGTTACTTTGGCCAATCAAAAAGGACGGAGACTATCCAGTAAACCAATCAAAACTCAAAGTAATTACACATAGCCGATATAAAGCACGGGAAAATGTGTATGTGTGAACCAGGATTGGTTTTGGTTTTGATTTATTTCCAATTTGATACGAATAAATGTTGTCAAACAATGTTACATTATTTAACAAAATAATGAAGTTAATGTTAGGAGTGACATGGTTTATTTCCTTTGTTTTGTAATAAATCTATTATCCAAAACAATTCTTTCTTCTTACTTTTATTAATCTATTTATCTCTTTGTTTACAGTATGACATTCACCCTAACCATATCAACATAGCTAAAAATAATAAATCTGTGCTTAGGCCTAATCTATAACTGTGGCTGAAAAACATCCCTTGGTTGAAAATAAAAATTTCAAGCTTGACCCTATACCTCTCTAAACCTAACCCTAAATCCTAACCCTAATGAACAACCCCTTGTGCTGAAAGAGAAAACTTGAGACTTTAAGACTAATACCAGACAAAACACATACACACTGTTTGAATGAAATCTACAAAATGTACATTAAGTTGTCAGGTAATAGAGAAAGGAGAACAAATACATTACTCTATTTAAAGCATAAAATTCACAAGGCAAACACTATTTGGACTCAAATCACACTCTACCTATTCACAATAAAAAAAATAAAACCAGTTTCAAAAAAATAAAACCAGTCTTAAAAAAATAAACCAGTTTCAAAAAATCAAACTGATTTGAAAATTGAACCATAACATATAATTATGTTGTAGTTAATTTTTCGTTTCACTTATTTATTATTATTTTTAACTGGGTTAACGCCTGTGTCACAAATGGAGGTTGGGTGCTCAAGAATCTGGGACTGGCACACGAGTGGCAACACACCAAACGCTGAGCCAAGCAAAACCATGAGGATATGCGAAGGTACACGCATAATATGCAAAGGAATTAACCGCTGACCGCTAGAACTTCCAGAAGACGCCACAAAAAAACCCCACATGCAAATAATACATGCACACACTAAAAAACGCTGCAGGCGCACCCCCAAAACACTAATAAACCCTAACGCTAATGCCATGCAACACAACACCACGCCACGCCACGCCAGACAAACTCTGCAGCTTGCTCCTGGTCGTTAACTAAGTTAAATTGCATTTAACCCTATTAATTTTTCTAATAACTAGGTAAATAAATTTTTAACTAAGTAATTTTTTAAAACTAAAATGACCAATGCAATCGAATTGAAAAGACTCACAAATATATTGTTATTCAAAAGATTATTTTTACAGCAAGGTCAAACATTTCTTGAACAAAAAACAGAGAATAGACTCAGCCCTTCAGGAAACGAAGATCAATCTGAGCTGAAACAATTGCAAACTGGGAACATCAGACAATAATTCAAAAGAAATGGGCTTACAGCAACAGCGAACATCGAGAAAGTGGCTCCAAACGGGAACTGTTTCAAATCTTGTCCCAAGTACACAGTTGCATTTCTCACAGAGGAAACGTGTGAAAAAGTGGCTTCAAGAAATTGTGCAGAAATCAGCCAGCAAGTTGTTAACACACGTGTTAAAATGTGCTTATTCCATGCTAATCCTTAGAAAGTGCCCACCAACCAATGGCAGCTCCAACCTTCCTACCTTTGATAGAGATCGACTGAATGGTAAAAGGTCACCCTTGTACCCCAACAGTAGTTGCTTTTAGGAAAAGTAACTGATATCGAAAAACAGTCTGCTTGAGTAGTGACCAAGTTTAATTTGGAACACTCCATTATTTCTCCCACAAGATTAGATCTGTGCTGCATGTAAACAGGCCATTTTGCAAAATGAGTAAACAAATTTTCTTTCAAGATAAATTGAAGTTTATTCATATTGTAACAGTACAAAATAATAATACCATTGTCACGTTATTGTAAATAAATGTAGTTACTTTCTGGTAGTTACAGTAACTGCTCTTGTTAATTGAAAATCTGTGAGAGAAATATAATATTTTATGAAATACAATCTTGTAAAAAAACAAGTTTTATTTCCAAAGGAATCATAAAAAAAATGTCACTGTTTTTTTCATTACAAAAAGTCCTACTATGTGAAAGACAAATAAGGGTTTAGCCCTGAGGAAGGGATAATAATAAAAAAATGCCAGCTTTCAAATTTCTTCACACTGGTCAATTTACCATATCAAGTCACTTGGTAAACCCTTTTCTTTACTTCACTTTCCTGTCAACACAGCACCACAGCTTCTTAACAATCTAACCCCTTTATCCTACAATTGAAAGAATGCTTTACTTCCAATAACCTTAACCCAATGACCAAGACAACAGTTGTTTTAGACTAAACACTTCAAATAATTGATTACTCCAATCACTACTGTACATGCCAATATCCCTTACCTGGAATGCAGTGTCTTACACTTGCAGACTGACTGCAGACTAATCCTAACTCAGTTATTAAAAGCTACATGTAACTATTTTAAAATGGTTGCTTAGACTTAAATACTGTTTATCAGCAATATTTGTAGACAGTCTGCAGTTGTCTTACACCTCCTGGAATGCTAGTAAACTGTTTCAAATAAGACAGAGTGCATAACTCTAATCACTTATAAAAATTGAAAGCTTAACCCTTGTTCCCAAAATGTGGGTGGTGTCCCTAACCTTACATGAAAGCAAATCATTCTAAATTAGTGCTCAGTATTAAACCCAAATCACTCAGCTGAGCATTTGACTCTAATCACTAAAATTTGTAGCCGTTTAATAGCATCAGAGAGAAAAATTTTACCCAGGTTTTGAAAAAATTTACCTATAGTTAAAAAAAAAATTACCAAGTTAAAAAAATATTACCTAGTTAAAAATAAAATCACCTAGTTAGAAAAAAACTAAACTAGTTGAAATTAAAGTCACCTAGTTAAAACAACTGACTAGTTGAAAAATATACAAATTAACTGAAAACAAAAATTAACTGCAATATATACATTGTACAAGTCATGCAGTCTTTAATTAGATCGCTCTAATACTGTATAGCCACTATGCTGTCCATGTGATACCTTTAAGCACAGTTAAAGCTTGGTAAGGGAGGAGAACCTATAGAAAAAAAAGGATGAGTTTTAAGGATTAAGAAATAACACACCCTTGCTGTATCATCCAGGATGTGAAGCTACATGTACAATGTCATGTAACGTATATTGGTCACATTGGTGGAAGGCATTAGTGCTCTCTGTTGTTTCATGCCAAAGGAAGACAGTGCCATAATTTTATCCTCATTTTTCTTTGAATCCAGATGGAGTGTCTCATTGTGAGGTTGTTTTAAAAGTTCTTCGTTTGGCAACTCAAGCTGGTTTGCACAAGGAGGAGTTATGCTGGCTGGTGTTTAACGGTAAGTCACGTCATTATTATATTATAAGATTATTTTCATTACAGTGGGCTTTGTCACTTATGTTTGGTTCTTTTCTTTATTTATCCATCATTTTTAACAGTGATGTTTTATTTTCTTTATATTTAGGCACTGTGCATATATCTACTCAATCTGCCGTCACTTAATGGCTTGTGGACACAGTATGAAGGTGATTTATGGTTGTTGTTCCTTAATGCTAATAAGATGACAGATGTAAATTGGTGCATGACCGTGGATGGCTACACAAATAATCGTTTAATTAATTTTTTGCTTAATTGCAAACAGGCATTAGATTTTTTGCTTGGCGCCTGCATGTGTTTGGAATCATCTGTCCTTCTTCTCACTGTCAACTACTTGAGATGGCGTGCTACGCTTTACACTGCTGTGTGTCAGTGTTATTTTGACCTCAAGGTTCCCGTACGTGCTGAAGCATTTGCCAACAGAGGACTGTCAACTTGGGTGAATGAGATGAGTGAAATTGAAAAGATGAGCACATCTGAGGAGACAGCAGCCACTGATGTAGCATTTTGCCTGTCAAAGACCAGGTTGCAAGCATTGATTTTCAAGAGAGTGGTTTTTGAGACTCGTAAGAGACCTAAGGAGCTCCTGAGACCAAAGACAAAACCCAACCTCAAGGATTTTGCTCATGTAAGTATAGGATTCTGAGAAAGTTTTCCATAATTTATTTCCCATTGTCCATATCAGTCTGCAAGGTGATGTGGACTGGAGGGCCTGGCACGCATGCAATCCCTTGGGGTGAGGAGGAAATTCCCTCACCACACTCAAAAGCCTTTACATACAGAAGCTATTGGCCTTGAGAGTAGTCATTTTGAGGTACTAACAGGAATAATTATTTTGAGAAACTCCAGTCTTCAGGTAGATTTTTACAGTCTTGACTGTGTGATTGTGTTCAGGGTTTGTACGCGTCTTGAAAAGCCTCAGTTGAAAACCCTTGAATTTTGAGAGTACGGTTTCAAGGCCTTTAAAGTCCTTGAAAATCTCTGCTCCTCATTCCTGGTCCTTGAAAGTCCTTGAATTTTTTCTGACCCTCATTTTTAATCTTTGAAAACATCAGTAAAAATGATCAGTCACTTAAGTGACTGGACTTCAGTCTTGTGTATTCTTTAACCTGTGTTATCAAAGTCATGTTGTACAAACACAATGAGCTGTGGGGTCGACAATGGTTACCAGTGCCTTTGCATTATTTTCATGGATGTATGTTATGGAAAATGAGCAAGAATTGTACTGTCAGACTATTTCCATGGGTAAATTCTTTGATGTAAATAAAAAAGGAGGTTCTTGAAATTTAAAAATTTGGCCCTTGAAAGTTCTTGAAAAGTCCTTGAATTTTTGGTCTGAAAAAGTGTACGAACCCTGTGTGTTGCATGTTATACCAAGTTTGTACATTTTTGTTCACTTTAATGTCAGAAAAGTAGCTACAGCATTGAATTTATCCATGGGCTGAAACCTGTAGATGTGTTTGGTGGAGTATGTGGCATCAATGTAACTTTGCCATTGATATAGTATACAGTGTAATTCTATGCCAATGGCAAAGCTACATTGATGCCTTTAAAATGTTATTTTCAGCATGCTTGGCCCAGGACACCCACTGAATGCTTCTTAAATGATCTGCGAGGTACTGCAGCCAAATTTTTAGCAATACTGGAGGCACTTAGCGAAACCCACAGACGCACGCTGCACTGTGAAGCCCCTGCATCAGATGCAGAGGATACAGCAATGGATGTATGCGCTGAACTTTTTTTCGCGGGGGTGGAAATTATAGCTGGAGGCAGAGGGACTAAGCAGCATCATGGAGTGAAGCATGAAAGTAGCAGCATTCATCCATCTGTGTCAGAACTGCACAGTACATCCCTGATGGAGCTAGTGGCAAGAGGTACAGTATGTGGTTGTATAGTCATTGTGCAAAATAATACAAAAACATTTAGCCTCGTTTAGTTTGAGAAAACCAGCAAAGTGATTCTGGGTCACTACATTTGCATTATCGATAATTTAATAATTATGTAGATTGAGTTGATAAATAAATAGAAACTTAAATATAAGGGGACCCATGTTGATCAGAGTAAATCTCTGTCTGAACTAGGGCTGCGACACCCAAACCCTTGGAACCAGTCAAGACAATAATTCTTTAGTGAGTGGTTAGAGTGGCATTTGAAGCCATATAGCACAATCCCAGGAGGAGGGGGGGGGGGTTGGAAGGGAGGCGGCTGACTCTCATATAAAAAGGGGAGGGATGCTTGTCGTCTCGCTTTAATAGGGGTGTAAATTTTGGATTTTGGTCTCACTTTGGGTGTTCTGGACAAAATGCAATCCTTTAGGGTTGCACGCGAAGAAATATAAAAGCGTATATTTACACCTTTGCCATTATTTATATTCACAGTATTTTTTGTTTCTCTTTGTTTTAATATGGTCTCTTTTAGGGGTCCAAAAAAGCCTGGGCCACGCCCAAATTGGTCTCCTTTAGGGGTTTAATTTAAAAGTTTTGACAATCATCCCTCCCCTTTTTATATGGGATCCCCGCGCCCTCCCGGGCCACAATCACTGAGCCAGTGTTCCTCCTTTTGTGTAGGCATTGTCTGGCATTCTTGAATAACATTATGTTGTTTTGCAGGAGAGAATGGTGTCCCTCTTCCTGCATTGGTCAAATTTGTGAAACAAGCATATAGCTATAAACAGTGAGAAACCTTTGCATTGTTGGTTGAACCCACACTGCAGCGATTGCACCAACAGAGTGATATGAACAGCTTGCTGGATATTAAAACACTGCAACTGATGCTAGCAGTGGAGCCATTTTACAACAATTTAAGAAAATCAAAGAAAACTGCTCACTTGGATGAAAGTGATACAGCTGCCCATAATCAAGGTACAAAGGTACTGCAGTAAAAATGTTCATAGCTTCATATACATGTAAGTTGACAAACTCAGTGTTTTGACTCACCAAACCCTAAGAAACATGATTGTGCACCAGCTGCCACTAGGTGATGGATATACGTATACAGTTGTAAGACATTCAGTGACTGGTTGAAAATAGCCCAATTCACAGTTCTGTGCTCAGTTTATACCAGGCCTTTGAAATAAAAGCAAGGCTGAAGTTGACCTTGCTTTGATACAAACCTCACTGCTTTTCCTAATAGTATGTAAATAGAAACTTGTTAGCATTGCAGCAGAATGATTTACATACATTGTTACGAGTAAGAAAAAGAATGAGTTTGTATCAAAGCAATTAGGTCAACTCCAGCCTTGCAGCTTTTATTTAAAAGCGTGGTAACTGAGTACAGAACTGTAAAATGGTCTATCAACAAACAAACTTTGATACAGAGAGTTTTAAATTTAAGCCAGTGCAGCAAATATAACAGGGAACAACCACATCTATTAAAGGCAATTAACAACTTTAAAAGCCTTAGGATAATCTTCAGTTTGGGAGAGGACTCTTGCTGCACGGCAGCTAGCTTGCATCCTAGCACATTCTTCCTCTAGAGATGATAACATTGTCCTTTTAAATAATAATGTTTAATGATAATGATAATGATAATGATAATGATAATGATAATGATAATTTTTAGTAATGGTGGTGATAACTTTATTTAAGTGTCAATGGATTTAGCACATTAGAGGACTAATTAATTGGGGACACAATTAACTCAAATCAAATCAAAAATTAATATTGATTTTTGTGGAGAGTGGAAAACCGGAACACAAAGAGAAAAACCTCTGGGAAAAGAGAAGAGAACCAACAAACTTGACCCACATATGACGCGAGTCTGGGGATCGAATAACCCGGGCCACATTGGTGGGAGGCAAGTTCTCTCACCACTGCTCCACCCCTGCTCCTTTTCATCTTTGAGTGACCATTTTTGTATAAATCAAAGTTATTGTCAATTACAGCATCCTGAATACTTTATAGCAGTTGTGTTGTGATTCAGTATTAAAAAATAAATATATTGATGGCATTTCCTGGCAATGTAATGAAATTTTTGCCGGTCGAACTGGAAACTTGTTAGAGGAAAACTTGTCCATCTAGCTGATGTGATACAGTCATGCCCAGAAGAGCCATACAAGGTACCTCTTTCTTTGTTTACTCTTTTTTGAACTAGGGTGTAGGAGAAGGATATTATTGGTTGATGAATTGCTGGTAACTTGCTGCAGCTACATGTAATGATAATTTTTCCCTCTGAAAATCTTTTTTTTTTCTTTAGAACACTGGGATTTTTGTGTCATTTTGTTGCTAGCAAGTGCAGCATACACTTGCTGCAAGCAATAATATTCCTTGATAAACTACAGTCAGGGGCAGTGTCCCAATTTCACTGCTTTTGATTTCTTTCATTAATAGTCTGCCATCCTCTCTATCTAAAGACCCTGACATGATGGTGGATGCAGCTCTGTTTCTTTGGTCAAAATGTATACCTCATTTTTTCAGCGTCGGTTATGTCTTCATCTTTGGAAAACTGCAAACAGCTGCTACATGTAGATGATGTGTTTTCAAACTGGGTAAGGTGATGTTTTGTGACTGCTGTATGTGCCAGAGTAGTCCTTTCTTTGTTCAGCTAATGTTTGTGATTGTCCCTCCATTTTCTCTTCCCTAAATTGCCATCATCTGTTTTTGAGAATTCTTATCTTTTCATTTTCATACATGTTATAAAAAATACTCAAAACTTGTTTCATACAGCATAGCATGTTTTCACCTAATTAATCAAATGAAGCACCAACACTCAGTTGCACAAAATATCTGTCTATGTGTATGAGATGTAACTGTAGTCACACAGTACTTGTCCAAGCTTAGGGTAATTTCGGGAATGTGATGGTTACAGACGTCCCTATGATGCTGAGTATGTCATAGCGGGCCTTTGACTTTTGGCCGATCCATTTGGGTCCTGGTAACTAATGAAACTAATGACGTCAAAGAAGTCAAAAATGTAATTCCATTCTGAATCGTCACAACTAATCCGAAAGGTAATTACATTGTATTGTCGGACATTTCTATAATGACTTTAAAAAAGCTCTAGATTTTCAACAAGACTTCTATTCGTACACTTTTGCACATTCCTTGCTGAAGAGATGTGATCAAGTAAGCTCTTTGACGTCATTAGTCACCAGGCCCAACTAGCTCCGCCAAATTTTTTGGCAAAAAAACCAAACACCTGCTAAAACACGGGGGTTACACTATGAGGGAAATTGTTTTGAAGCACTACATTCCAGCCACTATAGATATTTAAACCAAAAGTTTAAAAAATGGGGACTTAAAAAAAAAAAAAACACATGATGACGATGACACTTATTTCTTCATAAATTCTTTAACTTCTCCTTAATATGCAGTGTCTCTATGTCCTAACAGTGGTCCATTCAGCATTGTCCCAGACCAATGCCGCATTTTTTGATCCCATCCTATGTGCTGAAGTGACTTTAAAGTGCTCATTGTTATTGGAAAGCAAAGCAGGTATCAGTGGTGATCAATTCAGGGTTAGCAGTGCTGAGATTGAAACGCCTGCATCAACTTTCTCTCCTGAACAGGGGACAGATGCAAAACAGGTGGGCTGTTGGTTTTATTTTAATTAGAGCTACAAACATCTTAAAATAACTGACTGTATGGTGATGGTTTACTGCATGCTAAAATGTGGTTTTCTGCCACCAACTGATGTTGAGATTGGTGATGATTCAGACCACCAAAATAATTGTGAGTTAAGGTCAGGCTTCCTTGGAGCCCAGTTCTTCAAATTTCTTTTGTGTTTTAGGAGAAACATGATGCAGATTCATGTGAGAAACTAGCCAGCCCAGCCCATCTGAGGAGCTTGTCTTTAGATTGCAGTAAACTGCTGATTATTACCTTGGATGGGTTAGGAACAGGAGTGCGTGACTTACTGAACAAGGTAGTGGATATCCTTGATCAAGGTCTCAATGATATCGCCAGGTCATGAGATGTGGCGATCAACAGAAGGAAACAGAACATTGCTGACATTAGCTGGATAAAGGTAAAGAATATTGATCAGAAATAGCCCCATGTTCAGTCATGCATAGGCAAAAGCAATATTGTATGTAATTTGTTATGTTGTTGTTGTTGTTGTTTACCATGAAAAATGTCATCATGCCTAAGCCATACTGTAGGCATAAACGACTTGTGGTCAGAAAGAAATAGAGAATATGTAAAAAGTAAAGAAAAAAGGAAATTAAAATATTTTGTATGTCAAGTCATGCATGGGTTACAGTAAAAATAATTATAAGGCTAATGGTAACAAATTAATAATTTAACCCACTGACTCCCGGGGTTCCCCCACTGACGAGTAAAATCGTCCGGCGTTAGAAAGAGTAAAATACCATTAAGTCTGGCCTGTTTAGGCTGGTTTGGGTGTTACAGGGTTTTAAACTACTTAAGCTTAATTGTTAGAGTGTATTTGATTTGGGTTTTGACCGCTTCTTCAATAATAATTATTATAATGTCATCTGTAGTGACTGGCCAAAACTAATTGGTTACTTCTTTTTTGGCTTCAGACATTCAACTGTTGAATTAAATCTTGTTTAGGGACTCACTCACCAACATGACTGAAGACAAAATTTAATATTTATTTGACATGAGATTAGGATAGTGATCTTTTGAATAGAGCGAGTTTCAATTGAGTGTTGTAAAACCAAAACCAAAGTTACTTTGGCCAATCAAAAAGGACGGAGACTATCCAGTAAACCAATCAAAACTCAAAGTAATTACACATAGCCGATATAAAGCACGGGAAAATGTGTATGTGATGA
>NW_027179689.1:0-17073 GCF_036669935.1 Montipora foliosa | reverse complement strand
ACTTGCGTTTAAGTTCCACCTTGACTATTCATATGAAAGTAGATGACCTTAATAACTCATTGTCAGGATTCTATTTTCCAGAGTTAAAACATGGTCAAGGCACTTTTTTTACGGGTGCCCGGATGTCTCTGTGTGGGGGCTCCAGTGCTGGGTTGCGGGGATTGCTAGCCATGGGAGCGGTCTTTCTGTCTAGGGGCTGGCTGATCACAGTGAGGCCCCTGGACATCCCGGCACCCCCCTTCCACTCAGCTATGCAGTTGTTAACGTGTATTTTTACATAAATTTAATAATAATTTATGTCTGTATGTACGAATCTTTGTTTTAGTGGTGTCACTGTCGGACAAAATGTCATCAAACATTCCGCACCTGTGTGTTCCTTTCACATTAGGAAAAGGAATTCCAAATCTGACGACTTAAAATAAAGAACGAAATGTTCAGTGCCAACAATGTTCCAATATTAAAAATACTTTAAAAAGTACCCAAGATTTCCGATGAAAATTCGTTCAATGCAAATGCTTGCTTTGTTACTTGTACCAAAAAGTATGCTACAGTATTTGCTACCATTCAAAGGTTGTTAATACAAGTTAATGCTCTTCCCTCGTACAAGCACCATCACGGATTACCCTTCCCCACTCCTTGATAAGTTTCTGTACGAGGGAAGGCTGGAAAATCGTTTTGACCAGGCTGGACTGGGTGGGTGACCTAAAGAACAGTATGAAGATAATTTGGGATAAAAGCTAAAGAGCAACGTGATCAACTCACGTGATGACAGCTCTGGCGTTGTTATCAGCAAATCAGTTATCAAGTCCTTCACTGACTTTCCCGCGTCAAACGGCTATGAACCTCACCATCCACCGAAGATTCAGTATCGGAATCTTAAAAGATAAACCACAAAACAAAAATAAAATTTTACAGAGAGTATTGTGTCTCTGTAGAAAGTGAGAAACGCAGTAAGCGATCTCTCAAAATAACACTGGAAACAGGTCAAGAGAGCGATAAAACCAAACCACAGTAATTACTTTGGCCCATCACAAAGGATGCGGGAGACAATCCAGTAAACCAATCACAACTTTAAGTAATTACCACGTAGCCGACAAAAAGCGTCGGGAAAATGTTGCACTCGCGAGCCACAATTGGTTTTGGTTTCACTTCTGATTGGTTGAAAAATTGGCGCGAGAACTTTGAGCCAATCAGCTGAGTGAAGTAATGCAAAACCAAAGTTATTCACTAATACTTTCAGACACTCCATTGAAACCACCTCTAAAAGACAGAAACAAAGAACACGTAATAAGAATCTATAGGATGATTTAGAAGGTTCAATTTTTGCCCGGACTTGTCAAATGCAACGCCAACGCACGAATTGTGAACATCTGTCATAAGGTATCTTGGTACTAGTGTACAGGGACAAAATTTGTGGTGTGAATTCATCCGGGTAAGCTTATTGCTTGCAAAGGTCGTAGACAAAAATTACACCTAAGCACAACGGGTAAGTAAATTTGGGAAGCCTATCAATAATCCTGTTTCTAAACCACAATATTTAATGCACAAAGTTTGTGGGGCTCGGTAAGACATGTGCTACATTCTAAAAAGGGGGTTATTTGTAACAGAATGAAGAACTCTTAATACTAAACACACCATACTATATAATATGGTAAGCCATCCACTAGTCGATTTTCGAAACCAGGAGAAGACGAATTTGGGAACACCAAAGATGAGTCCACTTTGAGGTCACAATGGGATTTGGACCCGTATACACAAAAATCCAGTTGAGCTATGTTCTATACCTGACACATGTGATCTCATACATTGGATAGACAGACAACAGTAATAATGGATTTACCTAGTGTCGTCGCATTCTGTCATCTCGCTGGTTCTCACTGCCATGGTAGAATTGGTGCATATTTTATCTCATCAAGATTCTAAAAGAAAGAAGGCATGATTTGGTTGAAAAGTGAAGATTTGACATGAGACACGTACCTGCTGCACATACTCAAGACATCAGGATTTACTAAGTGTGAAGTAAAAGCAACTGCTAATAAGTTCCTTGACGTGCTTACTACAGTATGATTAAAACGTCAATTATTCTTTCTCTTTGGATTTCAAACTATGTTACCTGAACACGAACTGACCCAAGTGTTTATGATACCTTTTAGATACCTGGTTAATTTTAACTGGAATTTTCTATTTAATGGTCTGCCTTTTAAATTTAAAATCTTGAGAGCTGGATCAAGGAAAAAAATGACATCAAAGACTCACTAGTTTAAAATGCAATGCAAATGTTTAAGCGGCTGGATTACGTATTATTGCAGCAAATGAGTTGCCGTGCTTTCAGACGATTTCCATATTGTTATAAAGACTGCATTTACACACTAAAGGCCTTCAGCTAGGTGAGGAAATGACGTCACTTTTCCCTACATTCAACCCTCTGAGGTCCAGAGGTCAATTTTAATTGTGAGTAAGGGAGCACCGGGAAATCCAAAACTTGCACGCAAGTAAACAGCTCTTTGGATAAAAATCCAAAGATCAAATCTGTGCCATTCAGTGTTAATTCAGCAAACCCACCTTCAAAATCCGGAAGAAGAAAAGGAAGTGATTTTTTCTCATCGGATCTGGTTTGAGATACGTGCAACAAAAGTATAAGCATATGTGGCGTCTTAGTCTTTTTGTTGAAACCCGACACTGATTAACGACAAAACACGTCCCTCCCATGCTATACCTCCAAAGTGCCCCAGGATGTCCTGCTTCAACTCAGCCGATACCCAACACGCCCCGGGTCGTAAAGGCAGTGATGGTGCAATGAGATTTAAGGTATCAATGCCATGCATGTAACAAAGGCATCCGTGAATAAAAAGGAACTTTGCTGAGTGGGCTGGAACAGGCAGATATGATATGGAAATGTTCAGATGGTAGAACACTATTTTCCACAAATTGAAATTTAGAATTAGAATTACAATTACACGTCAGTCATGTCTGATAGCAGGAACATCATAAAATAAACGACCAGGCAGCATGATACACTAGACTGTGAGCAGTCGCGCTTTTTTCTCTAATCATTATGCATAAAGTATGTATTCAGCCCCTGAATTTCCCCATAATTATGCATAATGATTTAGAGAAAAATTATTATGAGAAAAGAGCGACTGCTCACAGTCGAGTGTACATGCTGCCTTGTAGTTTTATTTTGTTATGATTTCCTGCGATCAGAATGACTGCTGTTAATTGTACATTCTCAATTCTAACAATAATACTGTCATTGTTGTAGACATGCTGGATGTTGGTTGTCCGTTTCAACAATCTTAGAGCAAAAATGATGGGAAATCATATTTTGTGAGAAGTAAATCAAAAAAATCACCGAATTTGTCTCCACCCCTGGGTTCACTGACAACTTTTTTTCTGTCTGAGAGCTGAGACCATAAACCCGTTGACTGTGTATGGACCAAAAACAATGACTTAAGGATAATCTTTCATTTGGGAAGGCTGTAAAATGTGTTTTAACCCATCTACTACCGGGTTGAGCCTGACTTAACAGATTTTACTCTGTCTAATACCAGACAATGTTACTCATCAACTGAGTGTGTCCTAGGGCAACAGAGGGGTCAATGGGTTAACCTCCAAATAGTAGAATTTTTCACAGATTCTTAATCCCAAAATATAGAATAGACAAGCATAAAGCTTGAAAGAACCATAACAATCGTTCCATAAGGTCGCAATAGTATCAAGTATGATAAATACTGTAGGAAACAGACAACTTTTTACAAAGACATGTTTTCGGCATGCTTATGCCATCATCAGTTTAATGAGTTCCTACGGAGTAGATGAAAAAATTATTACAACATGACGTAATACAAAAGCGGGTACTATTTAACAGCGTGACACCAAACATCAGGGTGTAAACTAAAACGGGAAAAAAGTGTTGAAATGCTGCAATTATTGTTTTTACGTTCCGGTTGGATTCTTATTTATATAAAAAGTTTGATCTTATTTTTAACAAAAAGTTGTCTGTTTCCTACAACAAACAGTTATTGTAAAGGAACCTTTCACACGAATAGCAATTTTACATTACTTTTAAGTGGCTAAGTAAATTCTGTACCTAATGGAGGTATTGTGAGCCAATATTGCAGCTCTGGCTACTTTGAAAGTAAGACGCGAGCCTCCCACTTAGCTGTACGCATTTAAGCAATTATTTCATTCACTGATTGGACTTATTTGTTTTGGGAAAACTTTGACACCTTACTAAACTTTCATGTGCATCAGGGGTGTTCTTCAGCGGTTCCATGGTAGTTGTAATTTTTCCTTTTCTCTCGCCTCTTAACAGTGCAATTTCTGGGGTTTTTTTCCTCTCCACCTCCCTTCTTAATCCTCGTCCACTGCAGGGGCCCACGTGACAAGTTTGTGAAATGTTACTATCCAGTGGCCATAGTAGAGGCCCGTAAATAGTCCTGAGTCCACCCATCCTCACCCATCTTAATGCAGATCTTGACAATACTGATACAATGTATTAAGTTTTCGATGACTCTTCTTTCTTTTTCACTAGACAGCTTATCGACAAAATAATTTTTATGAAGATGTTTGTGGATTAAAAAATGACATTATGTATATTACCTGCTCGCTTGCTGAACTTGTCCAACATGTTGTACGATGGAAGAAACAAAGCACTTCCATGAGGAACTGTCTAAACAACAACAGATTGATAAAAAGGGGGTTAATAATTAGAAAAAGTTCCAGCACCTATTCAAAAAAACAGGCCATATTAATACAAGTTCCATTTAACACCAGTAACTTTATCATGGCAGTTAGATTCAATAGTACTGTATCTACAATCCCGGCCACAAGACTTCGGGACACCTTTTTCAAATGTTGGGCTAAAATTAGACAATTTTCTGTCCATGCTTCCACGTTAAATGAGCAAAGTGTTCTCTTCTTTTGCTAACATTGTTTTGCACCCCCTCCCCTCCCCTTCCCTCCAGACAATGTTAAACAGGCCGAGCGATCGCTAACAGAGCTTGATTTTGGAGACCATTAAAAATCAACATTCCATGGGGGTAGGGGAAAAGCGGGACATGTTCTAGAACAGTTTTGACCAGGATTGTCCAGTCATTTTTGTAGCAGGTGACATCCCCTGTGCATTGGACCAAGACATCAGAGTAACTTGTAAAAGGTCAGCAAAGAAGCTGCTGCCTCCAGTGAACCAAGTGTTCCTTGCAGGCATTGTTTTCGAGCATTTTGGTGCCATGTCTTATTGTAACTTAATGTTAAAGCCCTCCAGAAGATTAAGGGGCCTGTTATAGATCTCTCTTTCCCAATCTCAAGATCACCTTCCTGTGATGTATTTGTGAAATTTTCTTTGTTTCCACAAACTAGTCCCACATGGAATAATCTCCCTCAGGAAATAATACCTGCTGTAATGCTAGCCCAGCATTCTTTAGCACGAAGGTTAATGGCAACAGTTTCTGCCTGCTTTGGGTGCATCCTTACCTCACAGATTTCAGTACCACCTTGCCTACTTCATCTTGACAGCAAAGGTCCTGAAAATTGACATTAAAGGATGGTGAAACGGGTAAAAAACAAATTTAGAAAATCTACTAAATTTGAGATTGTAACAAAGGCAAAAGCAAAATGATCTTTTCCTTCAGAGAAGCTGTTAACTGGAAAACAGGAACTGAATTTATCAAGCTGTCATTTTGCTTTGATCCTCGACCAACACTATCGGACGAATCTCAGTCTGTACATTGCCCAATACTCTAAGGACATCTCAGTTGACACTTGGCCAAGATGTCGAGCGACACACGGTCAAGTGTAAGTTGATTATGTTCTTAATTTAACTGGCGACAGGTATACCTATCGGTTGACACCTTGACCGTTACGGCACAAGCAAGTGTCAGCAGTCAGATAGTTGACTGTCGGTGGTATATCAGTTGACGATTGGTACTGTAACCTCGGCCAACATATCAGTTGACTGACAGCCAAAGTGTCGATCAACTGATGGCTGGCTTATCAGTCGATACATGTCCACCATAGCGATGGCTTGGCAGCTGATTGGTCACCATTGCCAATACCATGTAGCTAAAAGTGTACTGATGACAAACTTTCCCACGTCTGCGCCAATTCCCCCCTTCCTCCCACACGCACATACACCCACACCACCCTATTACTGACATTTCTGAATTTCTCAAGCTTTCCAATCTCAGTGGCGATTTCAATATTCGCACTTGCCACCCATGGGAAGAAAAATCTAGGACAGTGCTCTTAAAATGGTTGCAATGTTGATTGACATTGTCAGCTGATTGAGTCAGCCTAGTGTCTGAGGCCATCAGCGCACGCACGTGAACCACATGTTCCACCAAGAGTTGAAAATATCACTGCTGGATGTGTTGGGTGGGTCTCAATCTCCATGTCGGGCTGTCAACATGTCCATCACCCTGTCGCCATATCGAGTCAACCAACAGAAGCCTTTTATAGTACACAGGATCTAAATACATGATCCCCGCACTGCTCAACAGCATAACTGTTCGCAAAAAACAATACAGTAGAACAGGAATGCACATGTCAAGTAGTCAAAACAGCTTACAGTAGGTCCTATTTATCTGATTACCTCAGCACTTTGGATAGCTATCATTGACCACACATCCACTTGGTCCTGACTAGAGTGTTCCAACCCATACCTGAACATAATTATCACAAAATACATCAACATCCAACTATTAATCAGAGTACTTGTGCTAGCACCAAGGAGTCTTGCCGGAAAGCTTAAACAAGCACATCAACAAAAAGTACTACAGGTGGCTTTTCCCTTTCTACAGTAATCCTTACAAAGTGGTTGTTCTTTCCGCTGCATTAGCGTGTGACGTTGTGGGTAAGAAATACCACCGTGCAAAAACCTTGAAATAGAACAAAATTTATAAATATGCTTGAGAAATACCTGTGACTCCGCGCAATGACATGGTTAGCTTCCAACTGGATAGGGAATTTTACCCCAAGCTCAGACGAAAATGTTGCCCATGGGTGAAAGAGTTCCAGAAAGTGGATTTATACAGCGAGCCTCATAACCAAGCGAGAGAAACCTTAAAAGGCAAGACAAGCAGACGTAAAATAATCAAGACCTCTACATTAATGAGAGGCTTATGTCAGCTGAACATTTCAGGTGTGCTAAAAATTAATTGGCACTGGAGTTAAGGCACTTGATACATGTACAATGGAGATATTTGTCAATTGACTGTTGACACTGACAGAACACTTGACCCTCACAGTAGGTAATCGGTCAGTAATACTTAACACTACCTTGTTCTGTCATTCCTTGGTTGAAAGCTACAATCCTGGACAAAAAATTTGGGACACTTGATCTACAGGTAAAACTGCTGACAATGACATGTGGTAAGGACCAGCTATCATACAGTCCACCCCCCCCCATCCTTTTCCAATGTTGATGGCAATCTGGGAGAACATTCAGAAAAGCGGCATTTTATTTGCACATTGCTTCTTGGGAACGGGGAACCACAAGTCGTTTCTTATTATAAGTTTTTAGAAAAAGTAACAAGGACAGTTTTCTTAGGAGCATTTTTTTGCTGCATATAAACAACAGTGTCCTACCAACTTTATGCACACGGTTGTACATGTATGTATGTCAATGTTTTGCTATTACTGATCTTGGCAGGATTATAAATCATGCTTGGATGATTGCAACAAAATAAGAGGATCAACTTTAATTTTTAATGGTCTGTCTTATGTGTTTTAAGAGTGAACCACAACTTACCACTGCAAGGGTTCAAACACCAGAAATTTAAATAGTGTGTCCACTCCTTCCTCATGCCATATAGAATGCAAATGCATACGAGGTCGTTACTAACAGCAAACAAAAAAATGAAAGAACACTCATAAAAAACCAGAACCATGATTTTATGCTTTATGCTTTGTTCAAGTTATTTTTTTTTTTTGGTCCTTAGATTTGTCAAACCATGTCAATTTTTGATTTTTCTTTGTTCGTAGGTTCATTAGCATAGTCGGAAACAAAGGAAATTCAAAATTGATTTATGAATCGAACTGGATTCTGAATCATCCTGTGGATTTTAGACTACTGCTTTCAACAGAACTGAGGATGAGGCCATCTGAGATAAAAACTGACAACAGGGAAGAGGACCGTGCTGACGAATTTATTCCTCAACAACAAATTCGACAAATAAAAAGCGAGCAGCAATGACTAATGTCTAGATACATGTCCGTATTGCAATTCAAATAGATAAACCTGTCTTTTGATAATCATCCCAGTTCAATGACCAACAATGTGTACTGGGATCTTAAGCTTAATACTAATTTGTACTAAATAATTTCGGGGGAAAGTGGCAATTACCGGTATATTATTGTGTAGAACTTTATTAACCAACTCATTTATAGGTCTATAAGATGCACCCCAAGATTTTTGCAGAAAGCAATCAGAAGTCATTCTTGAAAAAAGTAACATGAAACTGACATGTATACACGCATAACTACGGTAGTTTGAACCATTTTACACGTAACAAAAATTGAACCACAACAAAGTGTACCTCCATGGGATCTTCTCCATCCTCCTGGCTGAAAAGGATTTTATAAAAAAAAAACGATACAGACGATTTTTTTGGCATGATGCATGAGATACCGACACTCGTGCATGTCGATGCACAAGAATTCAGTTGTGGTTGGCCAAGGCATTAGAAACTGGACAAATCCAAATGAGGATAGTAAAGAGATTTAAACCCTTACAGTAGTAGATACACCATAATGAAACTTGAGGTCATAGTTCAAGCTTCGCACCCACTGATATTAATTCGAGTTGAACCCCATTTAACGGAGTTAGTAAACGAGAGCCGTTGTGTTGGTCAGCAGGGTGAGACAAAACTGAAAGATGAAGTTGCCCTTCAGGCAAGCTGTTACGTGAGGTTACTAGCCCGAAGGTCTGACTAGCTAGCCCGACATTAAATTGTTCATAAAGAACTATCAGATGTATGTTAAGGACGGTGCCCTAATATTTAAGGGTATTTTTGCCCCGTTTCATGATATATGCTAGGAAATGTTGATCTTAACAAGTGTTCTGGAAATCCAAAACGAACTGGTGGGGTAACCACCCATTTTTCAAAGATAAGTTCGGCATAATCATTTTGTAAAAATCTTTAAAATACAAAGCAATGTTATGGGCGTTTTTGGTCTCAAACTGAATCTTAATGTATTTGCTCAAAAATGCCTGGTTACCCGCAATTTTCTTTTTGGATACCAAGAGTATTTACTAAACATCCTACTTTTTTCCAGATAGGTTTAAGTCGCGACAATAACGGCCCTGTATTCGTAATCATCAACGGTAGAAAACCAGATTATCTCGATATGCGCAGAATGTATGCGCAATAACAAGAGTTTCCCAACAAAATAAAAAAAAGAAACGCACCTAAATTTCCGAGAAAATCCACTGCACCGTGACTTTGGCTGGAATTTAATTAGACTTATTGCTTCGCACTGCACGCTGGTCAGTCGACAAAGATTGTCCTTTCAAAATATATTTTCGGTCGCTATGTAAGCCAAAAGTCATGACGTTATTTACGGGACGCCACTCAAATGCGGCGCAGAACGTTGTCCACGCTACGATGAATTGGTCTCATAACGTTATCATTTTCTCTCAGGAGCTTCTTGCTACACACTTTGTGGTATACAAGCTCAAATTTATCATCAGACCAGAGAACCCAACGGTGCTTGCCCGTCAGGCCAAGCAGCGATAAGAAAACGCTAGCCCGACAAATCCATCCAGTAGCCCCGGGCTATCGGACATCACTTTCGTCCGCGCCCTGGGTCCGTAAGTGGTATTTGTTAAGCACGCGCCTCTGGGTTTCATGTAGCGAAAAGTGCATTTTTGATCGAGTTGCTGAATCTCTTTTGAATCATGACGCTTGTGGCTTTGGGTCTAGTTATTCGCATTTCCCTCAATACCCTCCCCTTTTCCACAGATTGTGTGTGTGATGGGCCCCCGCTTGCTTCACCTCCCAGGCCCTGTTGGGGGGAAGGACTCACACCCTTGGTTGTCAGGATTTGTCATTTATGGGAGCCGTTCTCCATCTGGGAGCAGGCTGCCAATAGTGGGCAGTTCCTGGATGTTTCTCGGCATCCAACCTCCACTTTGCCACAAAGTTTGTTAATTAAAGATCATGATAACAGTTTCTGTATATACATCCAATTAACATTCTTCCTGTGTTTTCAAGTGGTTTTCCTGTTTTTTTTCCGTTTCATATAGACAGTGTAATCCACACCCGTGTCCAGACAAAAAGTATTTTTCTATGTAACTGTTGTGACCTTTCATCTCCTTCCAATGCTTCCCTGACTTGCCTAATGTATGATCACATAGTTTTCCAACTTTCTGACAACAAGACAACACAAGACAAACAAAACAAGAGGCCATCTGGCCCCGCCGTTGTTCAAAAGGTGGATAACCGCTATCCCCCGGATAAATCACTATCCAGCAGATTCCACTAGCAAAACCAATTGAGTTATCCAGTGGATAGCACTGTCCACCCTTTGAACTACCGTGGGTCTGAAGTCAAAGGCAATTTGTAAGCATTCAAGTTAAGATTCGAGTCTGGGATGTTCCATCCGTGGGGACTTGTGTGGTTCAGTTATTCTCCTTGACTCAAAGACCTCAAAACATGAGTTATTAACAATAACATTAGAAGCTATTCTGCCGGCAAAGGCAAGCTACTAAAACAAAGCATGTGTCCTCGAGCTAAATCCGCTGTTCTGAGAAGTCACAAGAAATACAAAACAAAATAATTAAACTTAACTGTTAACAGTAGTACTAACAATGCCAAGAAAAACGTTGATGGCGTGAAAAACCGGCAGTGCGGGATGGGGTACTGCAAGATACAATGTATTTCACAACACAGTACGTTTTTCAACGAGGGAATGGTAATAATACAATACAGTCATTAAGTTGAGGAAATAATTTAGCCACGTTTTTCACTTGTTGTAGAAAAGAATGTAGTTTCCTTTGTTTATAACCTATACAATGTGCATCCAGTACATTTAACCAAGTACATGTATGTCGTGAAGAGTAAACCCACATGATTTGCCGCACCGCTAAACCAACTCGGATGTTTTCCTACAGCACATCTACACAGATTACAGGAATGAAACTCACATACCGAACCTATATGTAACACTGATTAAGTGCCCTCAGACAGCAAACTCCTATTTTTCAAAGAGCACTTGACTGAAGTCTTACCCATATACACAACAAGTTGAATTTCAAATTTATTAGGGAACCTTTAGATTCTAGGACGAGGCCGAGAACCATACGATTTTTGAACTTTTAGTTTAGGGCGACAATACTTAGAAAATAATTATTTATAACCTGTACGATTAATCTTACTCTTTGTTAGCAGAAGAGGTTGCTCAGTTATGCTTATTGCGGTTACCTGGCCCTTTTGCTGATTCGAAAAATTGACAAAACTGCTACCCCTGTTGTTGACTTGTTTTGACACGACATTCTTTCAACCCCTCGCCACTAAAATGGGTGACGGCATCACAGTCTTCCCGCCAAAAATACGCTTGTTCGGCGGCGCTCACTGTTTGTTCATTGAGAAATTCTCGTACTCGTAGTCGTATCTCGTCCTAAGAAGCTAGAAGCTCTTCATTACTACTAAGTATTAACATTGCGGCAAAAAAAAAAGTTGGCAAAATAGGAGGGAAAAAACAGTCAGTTTGACAGCCTATCGTCACTACCACTGTCATCATCATGATCACAAACTACTCCTTACCACCATAAGCACAATCATCAATCATAAGACAGCATGCACTGTCACTGTCACCAACATCGATCATTATATCATTATCATCCACGCCTTCTCAGTCCTTAAAACGGTGTCATGCTTTTGACGATGACTTAGCCAACCACGACATTTAGCAAAACAGAACAGATCTTAGTTTCACAATAATTAAATTACTTCATAGTAGTAGGGAAAAGGCCACTTTCAAAATACCATAATACTCTTTATCTGGGACCTCCCAAGTTCACCTAAGCAAAGGTTCTTGTTTTCTCATTGCGTAGGTTGCAAATTGCGGCAGGACAATCATATATTAAATGTCCATACCCCCCCCCCCCCCCCCAACAGAGGTTTTTTTCCTAGTTTGGCCCCCTCCCCCACTGGATTTTCCGTTCCAGAGGGCTTTCAACGTTACTCTCCCCCCACCCCGGGAATTTCCATTTTTTTCCCAATTGGGTCCCAACCATACCCCTGGAAATTCCAAAATCCAAACAAGAGACTTGCTTACTGTATTTTGATTGACTTAGAGCTGTAATAAAATTTCATTCTCCAAAAACGCCGTCGGAAATTCGAGACATAACGGTATTCACCCACGCTTTGCAAATGCTACGCAAGTCATACCATTATTAAAAAGCACAAAAAAAAAAACAGCATAAGGAAGATCTTCTAAAGCATTGCTCTTTTCGGCTTTGTCTTTAGTTTGGTGATGGTTTTTTTAGGGTTATTTGAAATGGAGCAAAGCACAGGTCTGTTTTTTCTCCATAGCAAGGCAAGAACATGGGTCATTTATCCTTGCTTTCATCAACCTCTTCAAAACATAGTTCTTTAGTTCTCCTACAGCTTGGGTGGCAAGCATTCACATCGACGCAAGTAACTCTTCTTGCTGAATCTTCGTCTTTCGGGCGCAAAATTCACGTAACCAGCAAGCAGTAACCGACAAGACTCAGCGGTGCTTAAGTGCGCCCTGATCCCATGAAGCCGCATGAAACAATATGGCACCTACATGTAGTAAACATGGTGCCGAAGTATCAACGTACATTTTGCTTTTGATTAACAATGCGAGATAGCCGATTTTCGTGTAGTATTGATAATTAATTTTAATGGGGAATGAAAGGTGGTCCCCCATGGTCTGGCTACCAGTTTGGAACGATTTCACTCATATAAAGATTCAAATACACAAAGGTTTCTTCTGTTTATCCTGGGTGACCTGGGGCATCACAAAAACGTGATTCGCCATCTGGTGACCAGTTCCTGAAATCTATGTCGTCAGCACTCCAATTTTTTGGTACGCATTGGTTGGCGACCAGTGGGTCGCAATTTCAAGCCCTGTTATTTAACACTTTAAATGTCCCGGCAGCCTGACCTGGTTTCTCTGTGTCAATTGAAAGACGTTCTCCATTTGCAAAAATCCAAAAAGTACTGAGAAGGTGACGCGATTTTAAGTGTATATGTTATATGTTTTGTCACCTAATCGATGTTTTGCATAGTCAAAACAACAGATCGAATTACGTTGCACACACAAAAAACGATTTATTACATAGTTATTTTTGCTGTCACAGTGAAACTCAGGAAAATACCGCCTTATGTCGGCATCGGAGTAATAATATATCTACAGTAACTGGCTACACAGTGTACTATAATGTGTGAACCGTAATGTGTTATATATTGTTTCGTGGGTGTATCCGTGAACTGACTCCGCTCCTACTCCGGGAATCATAAGCCGATCACGCAACCCTGTTCAACGGAGAATTGTTTCATTCTTCGTTGGTCACTTTGAATCAATTGGAACAGTTGGTAAGTGTTTCTTCGATCGCATTTCAAACCCTCTGGGAAAAAAGCCCTGTATGTACTCTTTATGTACCCCCCTCCCCTTCGGAAATTTGCCTCTTGCAGACCCCTGAAGGGTTATGGACATTTTCTGGAACCACACATTTTCACAAGTGACATATAACTATACTCTATCCACCTACTCTGCCCTAAGAATAATTTTCCACTGACGTGAGACAAATA
Source organism: Montipora foliosa (assembly GCF_036669935.1). Lineage (NCBI taxonomy): Eukaryota > Metazoa > Cnidaria > Anthozoa > Scleractinia > Acroporidae > Montipora > Montipora foliosa. The sequence goes on along the minus strand of NW_027179689.1, from coordinate 3,292 downwards.
AAGAAAACCTGAAAATGGTCCTTGCAGTTCTAACCTATAGTCGAAATATACTTCATGTTTTTCTCCCATCATGAATTTTCCATCAGAAGTATTATCCTTCTAAGAGAGACCGCTGTGACTGGATAGTGATGGTATGCCTGCCTGCAGAACAACAAAAATGATTCTTAATCATTAACACAAAGAAAGGATAAATAAGCCATTCTTTTAAAATTTTGTTAACATTCACAAAATTTGTCGCACATCATTGCGTCAGATTGCATTATTTTGGTAATATTCCTTTTTAAAACGAATCTTGTTCCTTTTTGATACGTTTAACGGTATAACAGTATCAGAAGTTCAAGTTCAAAGGTAATAAACTTGGAGAAGCGAGGACACTGCAAATTCCTGTTTAAAATGGAACTCTGTATTAGTTTTTTATTTAACTAAACCAGCTGTGAAGAAAGTAACTGTGCATTGTACGCAATCCTTCCACTATCATGAACTTGACTATCATTATTATGTTGGTTTTCAATTCCACACTGAAAGAAAAGTGACTTAAATTCTGCCTGTAGTCTACGGGTTCTGTTTCTACTGTGTACTTATACCTGGTTTGGATCGTTTTGACAATGCCATAAACATACTGAAACTGTGTCCTGGTAGACACAAGAACGCACTCAAAACAAAATAAAATAAGGAAAAGACTGTTGACTGAGTAAAGTTTTTCAAATATGTGTAATTTACTCACAAAATAAGGCCGAATGTTCCAGACCAATAATTCCTTGTTTCTCCATATCTGTTACCTATTATCCCTACCAGACCAGACCTTAGATCATTGCTCAAAACCTCTTCTCTTTCAAGCTGTGACGAGCTTTCATGTATCCATCGTAAAAAGCTCCCATCTGATGATTAAAGCAACAACCATTTCTTTTATATATTTATTATATATAATATATAGTTGAATGATGAAAATTGAGTAAGCCAACGATGGATGTCACTTGTTGAGGGGATCCAATTCAGGATACAAGAACGTTTGGACTCAAATGAATGAATACAGAGAATAAAAAGTTGAGTCCCCAATGAACTTCTCACAGGTCTTGTTTAATCCTGTGTAAACTTTTCGCCCTTCAGTCTTGTTCAGTACATGTTAAAACATGTAAAAATACCTGGTAAAGTAAGATTGATGCTGCGTTATTTATACAAAAATATAAACAAAAGGTGTCAAAAAAAGCGTGTTTAAAAAGTGTACGAAAACGCAGTATCGTTACAGAATCGAGTATGTACATGTACCATGCAAATAAAATTTGATAAAATCTAAGTAATGTTACAAAAAATCTTCATTAAGTAACAACACACAGTGACATTCAAAATGAAAAAAAAAAGTTTACATGTAACTCTATTCCGACGTCAGCTTTAATTGCCCAACACTGAGATAAAGATACAAAATGACCTTTAAAATCATGAAATCAGTAACCTTAACAGGGAGCGCAAACGAAATCCCACGAGAAAACCGAGGGGATAATGCTAGGTGAAAAAATGGATAACTGTAATTAAATCCCTAACAGGGTCTCTGATAATCTGAGCTTTTACAAAATTAAATGCTGCTGAAGAGATGGTCACCTGTTGACACAATCGTTATTACTACTCCAGGGTGCATAACAATGCGAGCACCAAGACCTCTCTTGTCGGTAAAACCTTATCCATATGTATTTATTACAGTGCGACGCGCCTTACCGTCGCCACCCAACAAATTTCACATTTGACAATATTACCTCGAAATACGTCAACTCACCAACCCTGCAAACAGTGTTTAACGTACAACTGTGCAACCTTGCAAACCCTGAAGGTGTGACTGGCATCAATTCACACTCCTGAGTGGGCGGATATTTCGAAAAACGTTGGTAGGTGCCACGGTACGTGCTATGTCCGCACTGTAGAACCGCATCATTAACAAGTTTCTCAAGACAACATTAATTAAAAGTCAAACATGTGGTGTTTTCTTTTTTTGTAAAATGTACGGCAATTCAAAGGCGGCTTGTTGGTCAACATGGCCAATTTATGATGCTGAATCTGACCCTTAATTTGTGTCATTGAGAACACTACTTATTGCACCTTGCACATGATTTTTATAGGTGACTAAAATAGATGAACATTCTTCGACTGCTGTTAACGATCTTATTCTCTACAAGATAATTCTTACATAGATCGCATTATTTTGTTCCTACATTATTTTTAAAACATAGTGCCCCGCAACGTGGTAGTACCATTGCTGATAGAATCCTTTATGCTGTGCTAAGATCTCTTTATGTTTTTTGGTTTCTTCGGGTAATAGGGCATAATTGCCCCCCTTGGAAAATCTGGGGAAAAGCCCAATGGCGATTCCATAGATAAGGATATATCCGATTTGATGATTTTACTGGATGTATTAGGTAAATTAGGGTTATAATCGAATCAAGAACATTGCAAGCCGCCAGGAGTCTTAAGTTGACGAGTGACGGGATGATAATAATGATGAAGATACAAAACACAATGAATTTACCATAACATGAAGGGCCACTGTGGTTCTCTTGTAACACCTGTATTTGAACTTCTAGAAGAAAAACAAGAACATATTATGTTAATAAAGCTCTTTACCACAGTGTCGTAAACGTAGTTAACCCAGTTACTCCTATCGTTGGACTTCATAGATTTTTACTCTGTTCTAACACCAGACGCATCTTACTTGTCAAAGTGGGATGGTCCAGAGCGGCTTCAGGGGTGAATGTTTATAAATGTGGGTTCACCTCGTGTAAGGTCTCCAACGACTTTCCCCTGATAAGGTAGCAGGTATTTTAATTTTTTGTAAGGAAACATGTAAAGGTTTTTCATAGGCCGTTGCCATAGTACACTGTAGATTACTGTAATTAAATGCAATGCTGTGTTGTGTCTGTGTACTTGAGGTGTTTTCATGTGCATTTGACACGTTGTGTCACCTTTGTAAACCTGGAAAGATAATAAAAAAAAGAACAAGAGGGATTTTCAAAATTTCACCATAAGCTATCTGTGATTGACTGTAACCTTTGTGTGTTCCATTTGTGTTTTTGTCATTATTGTCGTGCACTTGCGGCCTCAATATTAATACTGCAACTTGATGGAATCTCCTGCTACTACCATGTACCGGTATTATGTGTCCAAGACTTAAAAATATTGTTTTAATACTTTTTTGAGGTTATGGTGTTTGCTCAGCACATAGTCTAACTGTGTCACGCTTCGACTTCTAAGTCTTGTGCTCAAGCGTTGTTGTTTCATTTATACGGTTCATTCAGAGTGGCTGCTC
>NW_027179688.1:375131-379745 GCF_036669935.1 Montipora foliosa | reverse complement strand
TTTGTTTCCATGCAAATTGGACCTTATGGCCTCGTTTTTCAAACGTAAAAAAAATATTTAACCTTGAACGAGGCCATAGGGTCAATTTGCATGGAAACAAAGACTACTGAAATGGCGGCCATTTTGGAATAAGGTGTATTGATATTTAAAAGGCGCTGTGTTACGACTAAAGCCAAATTCAGCGATTGGTAACTGGCAACCAAATCAAGCGTAACATAAACTGAAAATAACTACTTGAAAAATTGAAAAAAAGTTTGAATAACTTGAACAGCAAATACAAAAGGAGTCAGGGATGGGCAAAATTCAAGTAGTTTAAAATGGATTGAAACTGGGGTTCGAAAACTGTTCAGCCTGGCAGTTTTTCAAAGTTTATCTCTGTTGTTTGTAACTGAAATCATGTGTACACGACAGACATTTATTTGTCACGAAGCTTTAATTTGCGTTGTTTTAAAGTATTTTGGGTGAACGTTAAGTTGCATAGCGAGTAGGAGTGAGTAATTTTTAAAAGTACACAAAATGAACTGCACTGCCGTGACATGCGCCTTTAAGGTGCAATGGTAATGTCCCCGCCGACGGGCGAGACAAATTGTCCATTCAGGACCTACAATTAGATAAACTACCTAGAACCCAAGGATATCTAGTAGCTCAATTAGTAGGGACATCCGGCCGGTGTTAGGGCGATCGTATGTTCGAATCCTGCCTAGGAGAAGCCTAGGACTAGTTTCCCATCTTTCCCAGGGGCCACATTGCACCTTAAACATCAATAGTTGCATAGACGTAATTATAGAGTGTATTTACAGTTAAATGATTGTGTGGTTTATTCTCCCAAAAATGAAATAACTTCGGTCACAATTTATCCATAAAAACTGTAAAGTAATCTTTTCATGCTCTGCTATTCAAGATGCCACAGGAACTGCACACATAAAGTTTTTAGGACTCAGCAGTGTAACGAAGTGCCTATGGCAGACCGGGCCGCTTGATTTGAACATTCTCTGCATTGCGCAGAATGGCCGGGCATCATGAATTATTCATAAGGCACTTGCGTGGGATATTCAAATCACGGAGATATTATCGGGGCCTCCAATTACAAAGGAAGAACGCCATTTTGCCGAAATAATCGAAGAGATTTGCCTTTTACTCGCTTTTCCAAGTGCGAAGTATACAGACACAGCGAAACTTTGAAGAAAAAAGATAGCTTTACGTACTCCTTATTCCATTTCCGATTCGACCAACGGCAAGTTGTGTCCTTTTTACTTCGAAATTTTACAAAGTACGGCATTTTCAGTCTAGGAAGAGCTACATTAGTATTCAGAGGCATTCATTGCTTCTGAAAAATTGTTTAAAAGATTAAACTACCAAAAAATTGTCGTTTAATCGTTGACTTAAATTCCGTGAAAAACGATCAACATAAAGCCCATAGATAACATAGAAACGGTCGATAAATTAGGCATGAATTTAAATTGCAACAGTTCAAGCTTGTCCACAGGAAATTACTCAAATGTCTTTGCATTAATACTTACATAAACAGGTTTGATATTTTTGCTATTGTCAAACGATGCCAGGTCAAATGTCCTTAGCTTCGTCCGAATCATGAATCTGCAGAAGATATAATTACTTTGCTAGTGAAATTCTATCTGAGTTACTGATTTTGAGTTGGCAAAATAAAGCTTTCATCGTGCTATGCATCGTATCGTCCCACTATTTAAGCGGTTACAGCCTATCTTTGAAGTTGTAAAAAGTCGATCAATTCTCAGTTAAAGGTAAAGAAGAATTATTTTATCATTTATTACAGGTGAAAGGTAAAAACAACAGGACTCCGCGACCCACGTGGTATTCTCCACTTAATTGGGCAAACCACCCCTCCGAGAATTCATGTTCTATTTTTTTTCGTTTATGTGTTCGGTTCTTTGAATTCCAGAACAGGTGTTGTGAGGCATGGCCTACCGTTTACAGTTCTTGAAATGCCCATAACGTGAAATTTTATTTTCCTATTTGAAAGTCCATATCAAAATGAACTTTTGCGAAAGAATTCAGTGTTGATTCATCATCATCATCATCACCATCATCATCATTTTATTTCAAAGTTTAAATTTAACAAATTGAAAAACAAAATACACAAGCCGCATATAGCAAAGTTAATCGAGGCGGTGTGTGTATCTTAAAATCAAATTTGGCAAATTAGATTAATAGTAAATCAGGTAATAATAAAATGAAAATAAAATAAAATAAAATAAAATAAATAGGTGCAAGAACCTACAGAAGACATGAAACAGAAGGAAGTAATTAATAATGACAGCTAGGGTGTGATTAATGATGACCAGTAATTTTTAAGATTAAAGGGACACTGTCACGGGTTGACATGCGCAGTAGCATTCACTCTCTCCGAGACATTTGTCACGCTTCGACCGCCATTAGGGAAATATCGGTAAGTTGAAGAATTCTGCATATATTAAATCAAGTTTATCTAAAGTAAATGCTATCTTTATCTGAAGCAAATTCCCCTCTGTCCTCGACCTTTCGTTTCCTCCCTGAGTTGATGGGTTTACCGCCATGTCCGGATCCTCCGCAACTTGAAAAAGTCAGGCTGACTTTTTCAAGTTTCGATCAGCTACACGAGTATGCGCAGACTGTGACCGTGTCCCTTTAACGTTGAGACAACAACATAATCATCTTCATCACCAAGCACCGGAAGTAAAAATTGGTGAATTTTGTTTTTAAAAGGTTTATTTCTAAGTTTCGCAAGTCAGGCTTCAGGCAATTCCATAGCTTAGCTCCGAAAACGGAAAACGAATTAAGTCGAATACTCAGTCTTGATTTATTAACATATAAGTTACCAACATCAGAAAATCTAGTGTTATATGAATGAACGTCGGATGCACGGGTGAAAAGATCACAGATATTCTGAGAATTGGTAGATGTGTCGTGCACGAGAGAACATACTGTTTCAAAACGAGACAGGAATTTTGCACGATGTTCAAAATCCTATTTTTATTTGATATACTCCTTCAGCTGGTTAGGATTTCACAGGATCGCTGTGACGTATATTAAGGAATGCTTCTTGGCGTAGGACCTATGTTTTCTTGGTGATCAACGCAAAGGTATCGCTCTGTGATAGTTTTCAGTACTTTTTTCAATTAAGAAAAAGAGGTATCATGTCTATGTCTATCGAGGAAGGTGCTCTAAATCCGGAAGCGAATACAGCAGCAAAACTGAGGATTTTCAAATAGGTCACATGTCCAGGGAAGAGTGCCAATTTTTAAAATGGCAGACAATTTGAGCGCTTTTAAAAAATTGTAGAAAATTCGCCTGTCGTTCAAATGAAAAGAGAGTTTCGCGAAAGTTCATTTTTTTTTTATATGGACTTTCAAATAGGAAAATAAAAATTTTCACGTTGTGGGCATTTGAACTGCGAAGGCTTAAGTTCTATCCACTCACTGATGTAACTATCATGGCAGCACTTTCTTATCAGTGTTGGTCCGACAGGGCGTCGAACCAGGGAGTGGCCTAAAGCATGAGTAACTTCATGTGTGCTGATATATAAAACAGTATGTCATCTTGTATGACTTACATTGTTAGGTTGTGGTTTTGGGTAGTGAACACCCGCTCTCCAATTGTGTTGATGGGGTTGTCAAAAAGCAGTCTGTTGGGGAATGAAAAAATTATCAAGTAAGTCGGTTTTTTCTTTTCTACAGATTTAAAGTTAAGCATGTGACAAGGAATCTGAGATTAAAGCAAAGGTAAAACATAATTTAACGTTTCTTTATTTCACGCACGAGAGGCCGGGTATGGGCGCTTCTGGCCTGATTCAACTGACTGACATACATTACTCGAAGATACTTTGAATTCCTGAACGTCACTAGAAGTCGGGGACATTTTGAGCCCACATTACGTTATACGGATATATAGTGTAAGAGTGATTTATCGCCAGAAAAGTTTCTTTTTAAGTGAGCATTTAACTGCTTTTGACTTGTAAGGTTTTCAGACATAGAAAAGATGACATGAATGCTTAATAAAAGTTCGTGTAAAGCTAGAAGCTCCCGCCAAATATGGTCGTAACCGCTGATCGGAGAGTTTAGCCTTGGGCTCATAATCCACCGATGACAAAAAATAAATGAGACCAAAATGCAACCTCAAATCCAGGCTCTCTCTCTCTCTTCAGGGAGAAGAAGAGGGAGAGAGCCTGGGTTCGAGGTTGACCAAAGTGAAGAAGAATATTGTTTAGCAGGAAAACCGCTGTGAAACAAAGTCGCATGATTACAAAACTACAATACAATACAATACAATATTCTTTATTTTGAGAGGGTAATACATGATTAACCCAGTAAAGAGTTTTCTAACACATGGCCCTCTGTGAAGACAGACCACAACACCGGGAACTACATGCCCTACTCTTTGCGACAAGTGTGCGATTTCTTTTACGTCCCACAGGATTATGCACATTGAAGGGTTGTGAGACGGGACCTCCGGCTTATCGTCCTTATCCCAGAAGACTAGAGAGTCTAACCATTTGCAGATGTAATTACAGACAGACTTTCTCCTCAGTTATTTAAAGACCCTGAGTGTTGGTCCGGCCGGAGTTGAACTCACGACCTCCTGCGTGACAGCCCGGTGCTC
>NW_027179688.1:362631-365131 GCF_036669935.1 Montipora foliosa | reverse complement strand
CTCCCGCGTGACAGCCCGGTGCTCAACCAACTGAGTCACCACGTGTCAAGGCTGATCTGGTAAAACCCATTCTTGGCATCTAATGAGCTAAAGGCCTTTGTCATGATATGCATATTACCTCATTCGTTCACGTTGTCTTTTATTAAACATGGCATGGTGTCTGAAGTCCTGGAATTTAAACAGTTTTAAGCACGAAAATTTTGCTCAAAGAAAAAACCTGAGAAGCAAAAGTCGCTCTATTTCTTTATCTCCGCGGAGAAGCACTGGAAATTTACAACACATCGACCGCGGGTCCAAACCTTGGCGTCTTACTCCAGAAATTGAAATTTATTGCAATCCGAGGCGGAACATCACATTTGAACATAACCGAGCTGCGTACAAAAGCAAGCACATGCGAATTTGGTGAACTGTGTAAGAGCTACATTCGAGACAGAATCGTCGGTGGAATATCCTGCAACACCTTGAGACAATAGTTATTGCAAGAAACCGACTTAAGTCATTACTGACTTTCCAAACTGACCGATTGGATTTCAGAGGGTTGGATCTAGAGAAAAGTAACGTCATTTACTCAGTATCTTAAAGTTCCAGCGTGTAAACGCAGCTCATTTTATATGCAAAACAGGATTTTGAAAGTCTGAAAACCCAAAACTCCCGTGCTGCACATTAATTTATCCGCGTACACACGCAATGCATTCTTCAACCATTGAGTCATTGACGTCATGTTCTCCTCGATCCAGCTCCCTCAAGATTTTAAAGTTAGTAATGGCGGACCATTAAACAGGAAATTTCAGTTACAATAAACAGGTGCATTTTTGAAATCGAGGCTTAAAACTTGGGTCACTTACTGATTATTTAACATAGTTTTGAAATCCAAAGAAAAACAAAATTGATTTTCAGGAAATTGTAGCACTTTAAGCACACAACTACAAGTCCCAAGCACCCACAAGCTACTGGACAATTAGAAAAGGCCATTGGAACAGCCAAATCTGTACTAAAGAAAGCTTGTGAAGACGGCACTAACCCATACACTGCCTTGCTCGAAAGCAGAAATACCCTTATAACTGGCATGAGCTATTCCCCAGTTCAAGTTTTCTTTAACAGAAGGCTAAGAATCAAACTTTTCACTGCAACATAATTACTGGACGCAAGAATTCCAACAGATGCCAGGTCCCAGCTCCTGGCTCAACAGAAAACAGAAGCTGTACTTTGACAGAGGCGCCAAGTCACTACCTCTTGTCAAAACTGGAGAGTGACACTGTTCGACTCAAAACAAAGAATGTCTGGAAACCTGCTATAGTTACCAATCATGCTAACACCCCTAGATCAGTGGTTGCGACCACAAAAGGCACTCCCTACAGACGAGACAGGAGAGACATCATCAAGACCCCTGATAGTAACACAAGCACCATCCACGAGTCCAATAAGTGACAGAGGGATCACTAAGTGCCCAGAAAGTGACACCATCCAGTCCCCTGGTATTATCCGCACTAGATCTGATAGAACTGTACAACCACTCAGGTTAAATGACTCTGTATATAAGTTGATTAAGCGCAATTAATCATTTAGTACATCGCTAATCCGAGTTGTTGTTATCAGCTGAGACATTAACTTTGCATGACTGTGACAGATCTTGATCAAAGAAAAGTGGACAATGTTGATATTTTTGATTGCATGTTTATTACTCCTTTCATTAGCTAGAGGGGAGATGTCATGATATGGTTTATTACGTCATTCGTTCACGTAGTCTTTTCTTAAAAATGGCAACCTTGACCTTGCATAGTTTTGGTAGCAGTTTTTCGATTGTAGAAATGTGATATTTGGAACGTTTGATGACCTTATTCAGCTCTGGAGGATCAAGGCAAATCTTAATTTTGCCTGGCTTGGATACTACCACTACTGCTACTAAGTTACTTATCCTGTGTAGGACATTCCGCTTTCCTGGTGCACGTTTCTTCTTTAGAAATGCAACTTTAGTTTTTGCTTCCTCTCGAAGGACTACGGGTGTACGCCTACTAGCATGCTGAACAGATACTGATGCCGGGTCGACGACAAAGCTGGTAAGTACCTCTAATGTGGCCCAGACCCTCATAGACGACCCTGTAGTCCTGAACGACTTGTTGTGAGGTTAAGTGTATAATATTTCAGCTTGGGAGTGCATCTTCAGGAGTCCCAGCTATTGGGACAACATTAGTTTGAACGGCCATCTTTTCTTAGACTCAAACTCTTCCATTCGACCATCGCAAGATCTATTAGTCCCAGAAAATTCATGAGAGAGCCATCAAACAGTTAAAGCTTTGTATTGCTGGCTTCCATTTGAGGATAGCCATCGTAGGTGCTAATCAATAAATCACGATTGCTTGATAAGTAGGAAGTTATATTAAGACGAGACAGGCGTCTCTTGCTTGCTTTCTTTGTTGAAGAAATTTAGAGTTGCAAACTAGTGGCCACCATTGGACGTGAACAGTTGGAATGTCTTAAGGTCTGAGGATGGATCCTGCAG
>NW_027179688.1:355131-357631 GCF_036669935.1 Montipora foliosa | reverse complement strand
CTTTGTTGCGCCCCTGGGACTGGGGCACATAAACATCGACATGTTGCGTTGAAAATGATGAAAATGTTGCATGCGTTTGGCCCGTTCAACACATATCGCAACATCATGCAACAATGTTGCAAGATGTTGCGTTGAAATGGATGACAGTGGATTTCATAAATTCAAAGAAAACAATAAGAAAAACTAAAACAGAAAACAAAAAAGCTGGAAAAAGCACTTAAAATCAAAAGCATTCAAGCAAAGGTAAACGTTTCTCAGCGAATAATGTCAATAATAGGGAGCCTAAGCACGAGGCGTTTTTGTCAACATGGATGCCAGGTAGCCGAGGTGAAACTGGGTCGAGACTTGACTTGCTTGCGTTAATCATGTCGCGTAAGTGATTTTACGGCATCGCTAGTTAATTGTACAGCAGTTTTGATTCTTTGTCTTCTTTCTTATTACTGAATCATGACTTCTTTAAGAAAGACAAGAGATCTGCCTTTTTAGAGCTACGATCAAAGATTGATTTCACAGGATGAACCTATTGCTTTATTGGAAGAGAACACGGCTGCAAATTCTCAATCCAGTTACGATCGATAATCCTGAAATTATTCTGAATGTAAAGCAAAGTTCAGATCTCCCAGTGTTAGCTGATTTGTCCAATCCATTTGGTACATTTCTGTAAAGGAAAGCAAATGACAAATAAAATATGAAGCGTTCCAAAACAGAAGTTAAATTTAACGGTCATTAAAATTGTGCAAAATTTATCATGGTCTTTCTGGAAACGTTGTCTTAGCATTGCCAGTGCATTGAAATTTAATACCACAGAGAAAAAACACAAGCACACATAAAAGGATATATCAAGGAAAACAAGTATTTTTCAAAAGAGACTTACTCTAGGTTTTTTGGCAAGACTGAGTCTCGGCATCTGAAGCGCTGTTGTTCATCAGCAGGTAGAACTCACAAAGAAGAGTTTCTTTCATAAACAATAGGAATTAGAAAATCGATTGTCCAGCATTAGCAGGAAAACAACAAAAATCAACCAAAAAACAGAGTAATTGCACCTAAAACTAACATACCTTCTCGCGTTTTTGCTTGTCACCACGGACGCCAAATAGCCACCCTTAAGGTTTGTGACTTGATCTCTGTGACATGTGACGTCACTTTCTTTGCAAACTCACTTCCGGTCGCTGTCTGTGTTGACAAAAACGTCGCGCGCTTAAGGGCCTACAGGCGGATTTTTCGCGTGTTGCTAAGAAAGTGAAATGTTACTTCCGGTAACTGATGTCATCATATCATGAGCTGACAAGAAAACCCACTCACAAGCAAAAGTCACCGCACAAACTGTTGTTTCCATCGAAGGTTTTTCCTCGCCCTTCAACTGCGCATGCGTAAACGAACTGCCTTTCGGTTTGAGGAAAAAGCTAAATTTCCGGCGGTTTTAAATCGAATTAATTTTTTTTACATGGCACGTTTCACCCCAAATACAGAATATAGCTAAGCATTGATTTTTTAAAATCATCTTTTTTGAAAAAGTTATGGGTATTTCAGCATCGTTTATGTCTTTAAAAAGAACATTTTGAAAATAAAAAGAAAAGCATGCTTGGCTGGATGCAAAAACGAATACAAATTATTAAACCATCGATTAAATACCCAAATTGCGTAGCACGGAGACAAATTAAGAGTTTTCTTTTATTGGTGACGTGACCATGGGCGTGGTATGATGACGTCATAATTAGGGTCATTGGCTTACAAAAGTTGGAAACTGACCAAAATAATGCCAAATTCTCTCAAATTACTTAACATTACATCCTTAGCAACGCACCCCAAAAAATACGTCAGTGGGCCCTTAAGCTCTCTAATAAGAAGCTTAAGCACGCGCGTTTTTGAGACGCGGAGAGCAAACGGAAGAGAACATTTCGCATGCCAGAACAGTGAGTGTCTCCCAGATTTTTGTATTAATCATCTCTAATGGGAGGAAGATACTTGGAAATGCAAATGCGGTTGTTTGAAGACAAGTTAAAAGGGAAAACAGCTCACTTGCGGTTGCCGTCCACGTCTTAAAAACGCGCATGCTTAAGCTCCCTAATATATAGATTAAGCCAAGCCTAAAGGCGGAGCTCCCGACTTGTTTATTTTTACTGGCTGTAGGATTAGTGAAAATAAAATGCTTTGGAACTGTCCGCCTTTTGTTTTTCCCGTTCATTGCTTAATTATGTAACATTTTCTTCGCTGCCTAACTAGTGAATTCCACGGTTAATTTCACCTGAAAAACCGACTGATCGCATGAATCACGAAGGGATGAGTGTGATATCGGTTTTTCCAGTGAAATCTACTGTCGAATTTACCAGATAGGCAATTAATTTTTCTTGAGTCGCAAGAGTTTTAAAAGAAAACAAGCAAATCCTCAGCAAGCAAACGGAAAAGGAAAGAAGCCATTTCAGAGTCGACTGTCAAACGCCAGCGAATAGGAATCACGCTAAAATTAGAAATCACAGACGTACTATAGCTCGTGATTTGA
>NW_027179688.1:315131-352631 GCF_036669935.1 Montipora foliosa | reverse complement strand
TCTGACATATGCTGTCCAGGCATCTTGCAACCTTAGTAGATTCGAAATTAAAAATCTTAAGACATACCAAAAACTGCAATTCTGAGCAAACAGCAGCCCTAAACAAATTAAAAATAAACACTCAGCTTTAAGTTTATATCGCTCCAACGCTTGACTTGAATAACTACAGCTATATTATGTTAAACCTGGATTGAACCCCAGCGAAAAATGCAAGAAAGATATATTTTCCAAACCGTACCTGAACACGAAAAGCATCGACTGTCAAGAGCTTTGCTGACGTAGCATGGCTGTGTAGCCGCGTCGAGCCACAGAAAGAGCGCGAAAAATTAAGCCTCGTTCAGGTGTGAGTGTGAGTGTCTGACCTGCGATCCAATCAACAACCAGTCCCGGGTCAGCGATCAACTTAAAAAAAACAGATGACCTCGATAAGGCTTAACTTGAGCCCGCGATATGGTCAAGTGTTCAGCGGATACCTTGTTTTGACAGGTGTCAATTGACCATAACTTTGATGTCCAATATCAAAGATGTATGCTGTAAACTAGTCGCTAGAGTGTAAACTGGAGTATTGCCTCCTCGATGAGCTCTAAACTTGAGCCGTGATATGTTTACGTGATAATGGTCACATTGGCATACGTGAAGGGCCGGACGGACGGAAGTACGTACGGACGTTCATGACGTCATGGCTATAAAACAAAATTTTCTCAAATCGATGGGTTACCATATTTTCTTAGCAATGGTGCTCCGCGCGCACAGAGCTCCGCTAATAAAGCAAGAGACAGACCATCATCAACTGGCTGGCCGGCGGCCGGAGAAAAAAGTAAGAAAAATATTGCTAACCAGATACTAAGGAGTAGCCCTGGTGTGTGCTGTTAAATTTAGACAAAGTAAAAAATCGAAGTTTTTTCCTCGATACCAAAACTAATGTGCTCCTTTCTTTAATAAGGGGACCTCGCTCAAATGAAAAAAATGGGTGTTACAAAAAGAACCAACATGACATACTGGAATAACAGTTAGCATTAAACTTAGAAGGCTAAGGTCCAAATACACCTTAATTTTAGACCCAGAAAGGATTATTTATTACTATTGACTCTTTGTTTAAATCAGCTGTATGAGTCGCTTTGTATATATGTCACTGTACTCTGTAAACTAACCAGGCACATAGCTATGGTCAGCTATGTCATATTTTGAAAGTTTATTTGGGTCAACAAACTTACAGTTCTTGTAGCTCACTAAGTCCTGAGATAACATTTTCTGGGAGGTGAGTTATTTCATTGCTAGAGAGCGATCTAGAAATGAAAACATGAAACGTAATGTCTATGGAGACTAGTCCAAAACTAAGTAACGAAGTTTTAACTCATGTCAACACTACTTTTTAAAGTACACTCAGCAACAGTACAGCATTCGAACTAAACAAGAACAATTCCATGAACTCAATTTTAGCTTTTATTGCAGTTTCCTTCTTAGCATTCGCTGATCACAGCTTTACTCGATTCTACTTAGATAAGAGCAGTACAATTAAACACAAATGACCTCCATGGATCCCGCGCAATCGACTCAGAGCGATCAAATCAAAGGAAAAATGGATGACAGTGGACAATTCTTTGTGGAGTACCCACGTGCAAAGCTATGTCATATTGTGAATTCGAATTAAACAAGAACAATTCAATGAATTTCATTTTAGCTTATATTGCAGTTTCGTTCTCAGCATTTGCTGATCCCTGCTTTACTTGATTCTAGTTACTTATAATAGATAAAGGCAATACAATTAATTCCAATTGTCCTCCATAGTGTCTACGGGAACGACTCAGCGCGAACAAATCAAAACAAAAATGGATGACAGTGGATTTGATAGTTTCAAAGAAAACAATTTTAAAAAAACTAAAACAGAACACCAAAAAGCTGGAAAAATCATACAAAATCAAAAGTATTTAAACAAAGGTAAACGTTTCTTAGCGAATAATAAGGCAAGAGACTGGCCCTCACCAACTGGCTAACGCGCGGCCAGAAGAAAAAGTAAGAAGAATATTCCTAGCCAGATAATAAGGAGTACTGGCCCTGGTTTCTGCTGTTAACGTAGACTTCTGATTTCTGAACAACGATTTTCATGACCAAATCTGTTCAATTGAAACACATACATTTTTCCGTGAGCGTTTATGAAAAACCTTCTCTTTACGGATCATAAAGTAAAAAAATCGAAGTTTTCGCGCATAGTGTTCGGAAATAATAGAGTTTCATGATGTCCTGATTGTTCTAAATTTGGAAGACTTGTTGAGAACTATAAAATCTTTATTTCTAAATTATAATAGTAGAAATAATAATAATAATAATTTTAAAACATACAATATTTTACAATAAAATAAAAATCTTAACCAAGTTTAACTAGACATTATAAAAAATTAAAAATTTATAGAAAATATTATTCGTTATCCCCGTTGTGTATAAAGAGTGTCCATTTCCATAATTCGTGCAATCATTTGGAGTAAACACATATTGAAGTATCATTATTATGATTACCATTATTATTACCATTGCTATAAAAATAGTAATAATATATTCGAGATATTGTCATTTCCTCGATACCAAAACTAATGTTTGTCGGTAACAATAAACTTGATTTCTTTATGTGCTCCTTTCTTTAATAAGGGAACCTCGCTCAGATGAAAAAATAGGTGTTACAAAAAGAACCAACATGACATACTGGAATAACAGTTAGTATTAATCTTAGAAGGCTAAGGTCCAAATCCACCTTAATTTTAGACCCAAAAACCAAAAAGCGATATTTATTACTATTGACTCTTTGTTTAATTAAATCAGCTGTATGAGTCGCTTTGTATATAAGTGACACTGTAGTCTGTAAAGTAACCAGGCAAATAGCTATGGTCAGCTATGTCATAGTTTGAAAGTGTATTTGGGTCAACAAACTTACAGTTGTTGTAGCGCACTAAGTCCTGAGAAAACATTTTCTGGGAGGTGAGTTATTTCATTGTTAGAGAGCGATCTAAAATTTAAAAAAAAAATGAAACGTAATGTCTATGGAGACTAGTCCAAAACTAAGTAACGAAGTTTTAACTCATGTTAACACTACTTTTTAAAGTACACTCAGCAACAGTACAGCATTCGAACTAAACAAGAACAATTCCATGAACTCAATTTTAGCTTTTATTGCAGTTTCGTTCTTAGCATTCGCTGATCACAGCTTTACTCGATTCTACTTAGATAAGAGCAGTACAATTAAACCCAAATGACCTCCATGGAGCCCGCGCAATCGACTCAGAGCGATCAAATCAAAGGAAAAATGGATGACAGTGGACAATCCTTTGTGGAGTATCCATGCACAAAGCTGTGTCATATTGTGAATTCGAATTAAACGAGAACAATTCAATGAATTTCATTTTAGATTATATTGCAGTTTCGTTCTCAGCATTTGCTGATCCCTGCTTTACTTTATTCTACTTACTTATAATAGATAAAAGCAATACAATTAATTCCAATTGTCCTCCATAGTGTCTACGGGAACGACTAAGCGCGAACAAATCAAAACAAAAATGGATGACAGTGGATTTGATAGTTTCAAAGAAAACAATTTTAAAAAAATTAAAACAGAACACCAAGAAGTTGGAAAAATCATACAAAATCAAAAGTATTTAAACAAAGGTAAACGTTTCTTAGCGAATAATAAAGCAAGAGACTGGCCCTCATCAACTCGCTACCGCACAGCCGGAGGAAAAAGTAAGAAGAATATTTCTAGCCAGATACTAAGGAGTACTGGCCCTGGTTTCTGGTGTTAACGTAGACTTCTGATTGCTGAACAAGGATTTTCATGACCAAATCTGTTCAATTGAAACACATACATTTTTCCGTGAGCGTTTATGAAAAACCTTCTCTTTACGGATCATAAAGTAAAAAAATCGAAGTTTTCGCGCATAGTGTGCGGAGAAAATAGAGTTTCATGATGTCCTGATTGTTCTAAATTTGGAAGACTTGTTGAGAACTATAAAATCTTTATTTGTAAATTATAATAATAGAAATAATAATAATAATAATAATAATAATTTTAAACATAAAATATTTTACAATAAAATAAAAATCTTAACCAAGCTTAATTAGACAATAAAAAATTACAATTTTATAGAAAATATTATTCGTTATACCCTTGGTGTACAAAACGTGTTCATTTCTATGATTCATGCAATTATTTGGAGTAAACAGTTATTAAAATATCATTATTGTGATTATGATTATTATTACCATTGCTATACAAATAGTAATAATAGTAATAATAAAAATGATTCGCATTTATTCGAGACATTGTCATTTCCTCGACGCCAAAACTAATGTTTTTCGGCGCGCAGAAATCCACTTGATTTTTTTATGTGCTCCTTTCTTTAATAAGCGGACCTCGCTCAAATGAAAAAAATAGGTGTTACAAAAAGAACCAACATGACATACTGGAATAACAGTTAGCATTAAACTTAGAAGGCTAAGGTCCAAATACACCTTAATTTTAGACCCAGAAAGGGTTATTTATTACTATTGACTCTTTGTTTAATTAAATCAGCTGTATGAGTCGCTTTGTATATAAGTCACACTGTACTCTGTAAAGTAACCAGGCACATAGCTATGGTCAGCTATGTCATAGTTTGAAAGTGTATTTGGGTCAACAAACTTACAGTTGTTGTAGCGCACTAAGTCCTGAGAAAACATTTTCTGGGAGGTGAGTTAATTTATTGTTATCAAGTGATCTAGAATAAAAAAACATGAAACGTAATGTCTATGGAAACTAGTCCAAAACTAAGTAACGAAGTTTTAATCCATGTTAACACTTCTTTTTAAAACACACTCAGCACCAGTACAGCATTCCAACTAAACAAGAACAATTCCATGAACTCAATTTTAGCTTTTATTGCAGTTTCGTTCTCAGCATTCGCTGATCACAGCTTTATTCGATTCCACTTAGATAAAAGCAGTACAATTAAACCCAAATGACCTCCATAGAGCCCGCGCAATCGACTCAGAGCGATCAAATTAAAGGAATAATGGATGACAGTGGACAATTCTTTGTGGAGTATCCACGCGCAAAGCTGTGTCATATTGTCCTGATTGTTCTAAATTTGGAAGACTTGTTGAGAACTATAAAATCTTTATTTCTAAATTATAATAATAGAAATAGTAATAATAATAATAATAATAATAATAATATTATTATTATTAATAATAGTTTTAAACATACAATATTTTACAATAAAATAAAAATCATAACCAAGCTTAATTAGACATTATAAAAAATTACAAATTTAGAGAAAATATTATTTGTTATACCCGTGGTGTACAAAAAGTGTTCATTTCTATAATCTCATGCAATCATTTGGAGTAAACACTTATTAAAACATCATTATTATGATTATGATTATTATTACCATTGCTATAGAAATAGTAATAATAGTAATAATAATAATGATTCGCATTTATTCGAGATATTGTCATTTCCCCGACGCCAAAACTAATATTTGTCGGTACTGAGAAATCAACTTGATTCTTTTATGTGCTGCTTTCTTTAATACGGGGACCTCGCTCAAATGAAAAAAATAGGTGTTACAAAAAGAACCAACATGACATACTGCAATAACAGTTAGCATTAAACTTAGAAGGCTAAGGTCCAAATACACCTTATTTTTAGACCCAGAAAGGGTTATTTATTACTATTGACTCTTTGTTTAAATCAGCTGTATGAGTCGCTTTCTATATAAGTCACACTGTACTCTGTAAAGTAACCAGGCACATAGCTATGGTCAGCTATGTCATAGTTTGAAAGTGTAATTGGGTCAACAAACTTACAGTTGTTGTAGCGCACTAAGTCCTGAGAAAACATTTTGTGGGAGGGGATTTATTTCATTGCCATAAAGCCCTCTAGAATAAAAAAAAACATGAAACGTAATGTATATAAAAACTAGTCAGAAACTAAGTAACGAAGTTTTAACTCGTGTTAACACTACTTTTTAAAGTACACTCAGCAAAAGAATGCATTCGAACTAAACAAGAACAATTCCATGAACTCAATTTTAGCTTTTATTGCAGTTTCGTTCTTAGCATTCGCTGATCACAGCTTTACTCGATTCTACTTAGATAAAAGCAGTACAATTAAACCCAAATGACTTCCATAGAGCCCGTGCAAGCGACTCAATGCGATCAAATCAAAGGAAAAATAGATGACAGTGGACAATTCATTGTGGAGTATCCACGCGCAAAGCTGTGTCATATTGTGAAGTGAATTCGAATTAAACAAGAGCAATTCAATGAATTTCATTTTAGCTTATACTGCAGTTTCGTTCTCAGCATTTGCTGATCATGGCTTTACTCGATTCTATGATAAGTTTAGGCTCTTAACTGGAGTTAATGAGCCCTTAGGGAGTACTATTTATTCCTCACTTGTCCCTAGTGCACTCTACTCTCCTTACCCTTGCATTCAAGGCTTGTCCAGTAGTCAAAAGCGCATTGTTTAGGTCAAAGTACTTTCACTTTTACAATGTTAAAGCGGTTGCCCAAGCTTCTAGAAATTTTCCACAACATCACACGATTCTCACCTGTTTCACCTTATGTAAACCCCCCATACCATTAGTCAGCCACATTTCAGCTTTGCTCTTCAAGCAAGTACCTTGAGTTGCACTCTTTAAGATCGCATTTTTCCCTGCGTGCACATATCATGCCAAAACAACGTAAATCTCAAAGCAGCCAACGCACTACGGTTCCGCCTATCACGGCTCAGTCAAATGCCCACGCTAACTCTGCAGATGCAGTACAAACGACGCAGTATGCAGCAATGCCGACCGAAACGCTACGTTTACTTTCGTCCCAGCGCCACCTGGTACAATCAGGGCCACGGCAGCAGCTCAACGCTCGCCTCCAAGCGAATGATTCTCGGGCCTCCACACCCACATCTACCGGCCCTGCGATCATTCCGGATCAGCAGTTGGCCTCCATGATTGCCTCTATCGTGGAGCAAAAATTGGCAACCTTCAACTCTGCGAGCAACTCGCCATCGAGCTCAACATCTGGCCCTGTTTCAACTGCTCAGCAACAACTGGCAGGCGTTACCAGCCTCGCACCAGATCCCTCCCTCCTACCGGTCCGCAATGGCGGACAACAACAAACTCCGTCCTCTGTGGATTTCTCGCTGTCCTCCTCTCAGCAAGTTTTGAATCTTGGCACACCGGAAGACGCAGCCCTCCTGCATACCAACTACAGAGTCCCATCTATCGCCAGCCATCTCTCCAACAGCTGCATCACAGCCATAACAAACGGTGAGTACGTGGACCTTGCTAGCCTTCTTCCTTTTTCGTCTCTACTACGAGACCACGTTACCGCGAACTCCCAGCTTAAACTACAAGTAGGACACGAAGGCCTTACTATACCCCTCCCATCCCAGGCTAAGCGCCCCAAAATTACTGGGATCGACCGATGGCTCGACGCTTTTGCCATTTACTCGTCTGTTCTCCTATCCTCCTACCCATCCCGGGGGGTGGACCTATTCGCCTACCAGCAATTGATACGTGAGTCAGCCCGTAAGTTCCCCGGTATGGCGTGGTATTTGTATGATATGGAATTTCGCCGAAGAGCCTCTCACAACCTTTCCATTAACTGGGGCCAGAGGGATGTTCAGTTGTACCTAGACACCTTTACCGGTGTCCCAAAAGCCATACTTTGTAAAGCATGCAGCAACTCGGATCACGTAACCGATTCCTGCCCCCTTTCCCCCAGGTATAAAGACTCCTCAGGCTCCAAGCGTGGTAACCTCTGCTTCAACTTCAACAAAGGGGTGCCCTGCGCCCGCACCCCCTGCCCCTACACTCACCAATGCAACAAGCCCGGATGCACTGCAGCCCACCCAGGAAAGGACCACCCTGACTCCTCAAGCTCTGGACCCATACAGTCAAAGACTAGCCGCTCAAGCCATTCCACCCGAAGCCACCATTGAATACCTTTCTAAGCTGTCCCCTACCACCCCTATTGACCTTCCCCAACTTGCCCTTTATCGGCATGATCACCCTGACCGGGCATCTGTCGATGCTGTCCTCACCGGCCTCTCCCAAGGTTTTAAAATTGGTTTCCAGGGTCCTCGGGTTTCTAGGGAATACCCAAACCTCATTTCTGCTAAGAAAATCCACACATCATAAGCACCAATCTCTTGAAAGAGTTACGGCTCGGTCACACTGCTGGCCCACTCGTTTCTCCCCCTTTTCCCAATTTTCATGTTTATCCAATTGGGGTTGTTCCAAAAAAGCATTCCACCGAGTGAAGAACCATTTTTCACCTTTCCTTTCCCAAACATCAAACCACTAGCGTTAATTCCCACATTAGCCCAACCGACTACTCCTTACACTACATTACCATAGATACTGCCATTTCTATCATTCAGAAGATTGGTCAAGGGTGCTTCATGTCCAAGTTGGACATCAAGTCAGCCTTCCGCAATGCCCCCTAGGGTAGCGGTGTCCCTAGGAGGACCCCCTAGAGTAGCGGTGTCTCCAGAGGCAACCCTACGTGAGAATGTAACATAGGGTGGACCAGAAGAGGGGTGCCCTTCTGGAAGGAGAATAGGTCAGATGGTGAGTTGTACCATCTTAGAGTAAGCAATCCGGACCTATTGCCAAGGAGGGCTGTCCCACCTACTGTGGGGTAAAGTGCAGCCCAGGGTGCACTTCCCTGCCACCAATAAGTAACTAAGAAATGTAAAAGGACACACCTAGTGTTGAGTTTTCTAAATTAGCTTCTTTTTTTTTTTTAAGTTAGCGGTGGTAACATGCAGAATAATATGATGTACATAAAAAACGATGAGACAAAATACCCAAACTAAAATAAAATAGATGAGAATAGTATAATAAAATAATTTGCATGACAAAGCACAGCCATGGCAATTAAAGGAGACAAAGCTTCCAGTTGGGTGGAAGGGTGGGAAAATGCGATCTTAAAGAGTGCAACTCAAGGTACTTGCTTGAAGAGCAAAGCTGAAATGTGGCTCACTAATGGTATGGGGGGTTTACATAAGGTGAAACAGGTGAGAATCGGGTGATGTTGTGGAAAATTACTGGAAGCTTTGGCAACCGCTTTAACATTGTAAAAGTAAAAGTACTTTGACCTAAACAATGACCTTTTGACTACTGGACAAGCCTTGAATGCAAGGGTGAGGAGAGTAGAGTGCACTAGGGACAAGTGAGGAATAAATAGTACTCCCTTAGGGCTCATTAACCCCAGTGAAGAGCTTAAACTTATAATTTATGAGTCCCTAGGGGTCAGTGACATAAAAAGGGGAAAAAGCCGCGGGGGATATTCGCATGCCCAAAAGAGGGGCATGGGCAACTGAGGGTAATGATGATTACTCCTCCCCCCACCCTTTGCAAGCCTTGTGAAACTAGAAAAAGAGGAACACAGATTCTCCTTTTATCTATTTATTTATTTATTTATTAATCAGTTATAATTATTATGTTAATAACTATCTTTTGGCAAAATTTGGGTGGCAGGGAAGGCAGAGCCTATGCCCCCTAGGGTAGCTGTGTCCCTAGGAGGACCCCCTAGAGTAGCGGTGTCTCTAGAGGCAACCCTACGTTAGAATGTAAGATAGGGTGGACCAGAAGAGGGGTGCCCTTCTGGAAGGAGAATAGGTCAGATGGTGAGTTGTACCATCTTAGAGTAAGCAATCCGGACCTATTGCCAAGGAGGGCTGTCCCACCGACTGTGGGGTAAAGTGCAGCCCAGGGTGCACTTCCCTGCCACGATTATGTGAGCCAAAAATATTCTGGTCAAGAACGGGGGAACACAATCACCCCACAGTAAATTGTGTGGACGTTGGCTGGAATACCAACTGCCACATGTAGAAGAAATAGTATACGATATAGGCATGCATAGCAAAAAGAAACCCCTCTCGCCTCGTTTGGTTTGCGCGTGTATTTTTAACATACAGGGCTAGGGAAACAGCTGTTAGGGAACCAGGTCTAGCTTCTGATGCCACCTAAGAATAATGTTACTGTTTAAATTAGGAAGAGACATAATGAAGAGTAACTAGTTGCCATGATACTGGTCATCAGGGAGACAACAAAGAAGGGTCTAACCTACAATAATTATTATTACTTCAGTTCATTGTCAGTTGTCTAGGGATAGCCAGCAGTGTCTCTTGAGGAGTTCTTATGTAACGGTTAGGAAGGCAGGAATCCCTGCAGCAGCTGCAGTAGTTGCAGCACCAATGCGGAAGCTATGTGAGAAATAGTGTTGAGGTTGTATGTCGCATTGCTGCAGGACATCACGGAGTTCCAACCTCGTTCCCAGGGTCTTCTCGGCTTTCAATATGGCGGCGGGTCTTGAGAAGACCCTGGCACACAGCAGATCACGTGATCAAATTTTGTCCATCGAGGATGGACAAATATGCAAATTTTTTCTAAAATGGCGGCAAGGAATAAGGTGAGAGAAATCTGGGTACGACAACTGCCAACAAACAAAATGGAGTACGAAAGGGGAACCCAAAGCTGTAAAATTTGATGTAAGAAACCAAAAATACGGATGGATGAATGCACGAGCAACGAGAATGCGGTAGATGACAGAGAAATCTTGCTTTTCTTTTCATTTCATGTTATTTTAAACCAATTCAATTCTATAGACGGCTATTATTTCTCGGGGCTGTCATTTTTAAACAGTTTGGAAAAAGCCATTGCACACAGTTTCACCCGTAACATCACAGACATTTGATTACCGTAAAATCCAGTGAGCTAAGGTTTAATGAAAGCCCTGGTTCTAGCTATTTAGTCACGGAGGTGTGCTCGCTGTCTTTCGTAATGTATAGTTTATATTGCATGTTTATTTTCAATCAATTAAACCTAATTATCAATCATACACTTGAATGATTATCTGATTTCTTATCGGTGTATATGAGCCTTCTGACAACGACTTTCCCCAGTATACATTGACCCAAAGCTATTGACTGCACGTGCAAGTATTGTCATGTCAGTGTAAAATCAGTATTTTAATTGTCTTCTGATTGCCAACAGCGAACCACAGCATGTTAAGTGCCCACATTCTTCAACTTGTTATTGTAAATATTTTTTGTAGTTGACATAATCAAGCCAATGTACATTGTTGAACATGCTATTCCATAGGATTAGCAATCTGCTTCTTGTACTTTTCAAGCTATGAAAAGAACTTTTCCATGTCTTGTCCCACCAGTGAAGACAATGTGATGTCTTGGAATGCTGCTCATGAAATCTGTTGAGCCTAATTAAAAAAGGGCACAATTTATGCAAGTCCTAAACATAAGTATCTCATCATCTTTAGCAGTTCTTGTCGAATGAGCCCAGGGTTAGGGGTGGATCTTTGCTGTTTTATCAAACTGGCTTTTAATCTCTTCTGTTTTGGAGGCAGTGACAATGGCACGGTTTGTTTTATTTGCCTCCATTCCTTAAACTACATTTTTGTTTCGTTTCATTTACTCAGAAACGAATTGTATCTATTTAGACTTCAGGGTGAACTATTTACACAATGAAGTAGAGTGGCCATTCAAAACAGAGTTTGTAATTGAACATCTAAACATCTATGAGACGTAAAAACAAACTTGTGAACATGTGAACCTGAAGTATAGCAAATCATAATGCTGACAAGCATGAAAGTGAACGAAATGGGTCATAAATATGAAGTTTTCACTATCTGAATGATTTTCGGTTACATTAAAGGGATATATTGTTGAAAAATCCAAAGCTATCTCTCTTCGTGGTAATAAGTAATGTAAACAATCTTCCCACTGGTAAGTTGTAGTTACTGTAGTAAAGAGGGGTTTTCCAGGAGCCAGTTATTTTAAAGCTAGTACTGGTAACTTCCTAGGTTCACATGTACCACAAGTAATGGAAGATTCACCGAAAATGGAAGTTGAAATTTTATGCTGTGGCATTTGAAGGAAAATTAGGTATTTGTAGACAAGGATCATTATGTTCTTCTCTTTAATGGTTAATATTCCTTGACAGGCTTCTAACCGGTCAGAGAGTTTGCGTCCACATTTTTGTCCTTCTTTGTTGAGAGTTTCAATAGACGAAGCGAAATATATATGACCGACCAAGTGACCCACAATTTACAGTATTTTATCTTTTCTCCTGCCCTTACCATTCCAGAAACAAAACACTATTTCTTTTTGTGAAATAGTTTCTTGTTGCTGGTGAAGTTGCAAATTTGCTGTGCTTTGTCACCTTCAATTTTATTTCCCAATCCCCCTGTCCAGTCCGCAATCTTCCTCCAAATCACTCGATGTACCACATCTTCAGACAGTAATTAAAATGCCACAACTTGAGCAATGCTAGAGAATATTTTCAAAGCATGTTTTGAAAACGAATAATTCACAACTTAAATTATTGGAGTACAAGAAAACTCACAGGAGTAAGATGCTAAAAAAGTAATGTGTACAAAATTAAAGAATACTGTTTAATATACATATTTATATTTTTAAATCAGAAGAGGCAAAAATTGAAGTCATTAGCGAATTGACAGGTCAATAAGACTATAATGATAAGCCTTACAATTATTTTCAAGAATAATAATTATTGATAAGACTTCACAATCTTAAATAACTCTCTTGGAAAATTACAAGATGACATGCACTTTGTTTGGGGTGAGGAGATTAATATTTTTTATTAATGAAAGTAAAAGGCAATGATGAAAACCGACCGACCTAGATCTCTCTGTGCACGGCATGCACTAGCTGAAGATTGTGGAAGAGAGAGGAAAGAATATGGATTGCTGCAGCTGCAGGTCTATTGAAATAAAACACAGGTCAATTTCCACAGGTGAGTGTACATGTCACCGTGCTGCAGACAAATAAACAACACCAAAAGTGTCTGCTAGCGCTAATCACTCAACAAAAATGTTGTTTCAGGTCTCGGGGAAACTTTTGGCTTAGTTGTTGATTATTGGAGCAGCGACCTCTAGTCTTGACCTGTATTTAACAGACCCGCCTTCATTGCAGCTGTCACACGAGTCAACAGAACCACATACAACTGCTAAATCAACCACATCAATAATCTATGAACCCTGTTGCACAATTTTTTAATTTGTAACACAATCTGACATGGTGAAAACATTGAATAACAGTAACAATACTCGCGTCAGGGAATTACAATTATGAGACGCCAAAATGAACCAAAACGCAAAGGTACGTACGAAATAAAATCACTTAATTACCGTTACGTCTTTCAAACACCATTATATCCTTCTATATTATAGAGCGATCGCTATGCCAGAGGTCGTGAAAAGCCAACGTAGTTTTAATTGGAATCGAGGCCTGATGTAGATCATCGTACAACGTGAAAAAACGGTGAATTATTTTTGACTGTTATGCTTGTTAATTTGCAGCTGCTTCTTACGTAACAGTTACAAATTTGAAAATGATTTAAACACGAATTCTGTTCTTCTTCTGGCTCTCCTCACTAGCCGCCAACTTTCTTTCGACATTAAACCAATCAGAGTTCATGTGAGAAAAGCACCAATCAGCGATCTTTTTAGGTCACTGTGTGCCAGGGTCTTCTCAAGACCCGCCGCCATATTGAAAGCCGAGAAGACCCTGGGAACGAGGTTGCACGGAGTTCATGAGTAAGAGAAGTTCGGGTGAGCCACTTGCCACTGGTGAAGGTGAACAGGGGGCCTGCTGATGACGCTTGGCATTGGAACACGTAGTCTTTCATAGCCATAACGGCACAGATGGAGGTAGTGGACCTTGCTAGGGTTAGGGTGCAACCATAGCGGAAGGTATCTGTTTTTGACCGTTTAATCGTGACTAGCATGTAGTCGGGAGATTCAACGTGAAGGATAAAGGTGACATCCTTAAAGCAGAGGTGAGTTGCGGGGTCGAAGACGTGGTCATTACAGGTAAATTCGCTTGAACGTAAAAAACCGAAAAAGGCTAAGGTGAAGGCTGCCCAGAGCATAATGTGATTGAGGTCACAAGTCAAGTGCGGTCGGTAAAAGTTGAAAATAGACTGCAGGATTTGGATTGTAATTGGATAATGATCTAATTTAACGGGGATTTGGGAACGTTTGATCCCATTAAGGACCTTCTGGAGTCGAAATATTTTTGGGAGTTTTAAGGCAAAGTTGTGTAGCTTATGGAGGTCTTGAACGGCAAACAGGTAAAGCTTAACGGTATTGTAGGAAACTGTTTTGGCTAAATGGGAGACAAAATAAATCAGACTAATTTCAGATGCGGGGAGAAGGGGAGTAGAGGGGCTAATTAACCCGTGCATAAGGCAAAAGGAAATGAAATGGTTTTGACCGACACTATAAGAACGTTTAGTAGCTGGAGCAAGGGACGCACCAAGGTAGTGGGAAACGGAGGCTGTTAAATTGACGTCGCTGATAGAGGGATGGCGCAGGGGAAGGGTGAGGCATTGGGAGCCAGGTGGCAGAAGCGGTCCATCTGAAAACGGGACAAAGAATCAGCTATTGAATTATCTAGCCAAGGGATATGTCTAGCGATGAAGGAAAAGTTGTGTTCTTAGGTAAGAATCGTAATGGCCCTTACGAGGTCCATGATCCTAGGGGACTTGGAGCGTTTGGAGTTGATGATGGAGACAACTGGCAGGTTGTCGCACCACATACAAATATGTTTGCCTTACCACGAAGGGCCCCAGAGGTAGCAGGCGATGTAAATTGCAAACAGTTCCTGCCAGTCAATGCTGATACCCATGGTGGGGTTAAGGAGGTGTTGGGGGAGCCAAGGAGCCTGAAACCATTCCCCATTGAGATAGCCACCATACCCATGGGACCCAGAGGCGTCCGTAAATAATTGCAGGTCCGGCGAGGAGAGAACGTCACCCCCTAAGAAAAGACTTACTCCATTCCAATGGGTAAGGAAGGTTAACCACATTGAAATGTCTTTGCGGAATTCCCCGTTCAGTTTAATGTGCCAGCGAGAGTTAGTGATGCCCTTTGTTAAACTAATTATTCTTTGCAGAAAAGCCCGGCCCGGGGCAACAACCCTGCAGGCAAACTGTAGGGTACCAATCAGGGACTGGAACTCCTTCAGAGTGGCAGATTTACGGTGTAACCACTGTTGAAGGACCCGTTTAGCACGGATTAGTTTGTCCAAGGTAAGACGAGCTTCCATTCTAGGAGAGTCAAGAAGAATACCCATAAATTCTAAGGAGGTGGCAGGAGCAAAAGTTTTACCGGAGGCGACAGGGATATTGAGTTTGGTGAAAAGACAAAGGATTTTGCAAAGGGCTGTAAGGCAGTCCGACCTAGGGGGGCTGGTGACGAAGAAAAAGTCATCCAGAATGTGGATCACGTTAGGGATACCTAGCTTATTTTTAATTATCCATTCAATCATGCAGGAAAATTGGTCAAAAAGATAGGGTGCAGATCGCAATCCAAAGGGGAGCACTGTATCGAAGAAATACAGGCTGTTCCATTTCATGCCGAGGAGCTCCCAGTCGGATGGGTGCACTGGGATATAGGCTCTGCCTTCCCTGCCACCCAAATTTTGGCAAAAGATAGTGATTAACATAATAATTATAACTGATTAAAAAATAAATAAATAAATAAATAAATAGATAAAAGGAGAATCTGTGTTCCTCCTTTTCTAGTTTCACAAGCCTTGCAAAGGGTGGGGGGAGGAGTAATCATCATTACCCTCAGTTGCCCATGCCCCTCTCCTGGGCATGCGAATATTCCCCGTGGCTTTCCCTCCTTTTTATGTCACTGACACTTAGGGACTCATTAACTTACTTAATAGATAAGAGCAATACAATTAATTCCAATTGTCCTCCATAGTGTCTACGGGAAATACTCAGCGCGAACAAATCAAAACAAAAATGGATGACAGTGGATTTGATAGTTTCGAAGAAAACAATTAAAAAAAACTAAAACACAACACCAAAAAGCGGAAATAGTCATACAAAATCAAAAGTATTTAAACAAAGGTAAACGTTTCTCAGCGAACATAAAGGCAAGAGACTGGCCCTCACCAACTGGCTAACGCACGGCCGGAGGAAAAAGTAAGAATAATATTTTTGGCTAGATACTAAGGAGTACTGGCCCTGGTTTCTGCTGTTAATGTAGACTTTTGATTTCTGAACAAGGATTTTCATGACCAAATCTGTTCAATTGATACACATACATTTTTCCGTGAGCGTTAATGAAAAACCTTTTCTTTACGGATCATAAAGTAAAACATCGAAGTTTTTGCATATAGTGTTCGGAAATAATAGAGTTTCATGATGTCCTGATTGTTCTAAATTTGGAGGACTTTTCGAGAATTATAAAATCTTTATTTGTAAATAATAATAATAATAATAATAATTACAATAGTAATAATAATTATTATTTTAAACTTACACTATTTTACACTAAAATAAAAATCTTAACCAAGCTTAATTGGACATTATAAAATATTACAAATTTATAGAAAATATTATTCGTTATACCCCTTGTGTACAAAAAGTGTTCATTTCTATAATTCCTGCAATCATTTGGAGTAAACACTAATAAAAATATCATTATTATGATTATTATTACCATTGCTATAGAAATAGTAATAATAGTAATAATAATAATGATTCGCATTTATTCGAGATATTGTCATTTCCCCGACGCCAAAACTAATGTTTGTCGGTACTGAGAAATCAACTTGATTTTTTTATGTGCTCCTTTCTTTAATAAGGGGACCTCGCTCAAATGAAAAAAACAGGTGTTACAAAAAGAACCAACATGACATACTGGAATAACAGTTAGCATTAAACTTAGAAGGCTAAGGTCCAAAATTAATACACCTTAGTTTTAGACCCAGAAAGGGTTCTTTATTAGTATTGACTCTTTGTTTAAATCAGCTGTATCAGTCGCTTTGTATATAAGTCACACTGTACTCTGTAAAGTAACCAGGCACATAGCTATGGTCAGCTATGTCATAGTTTGAAAGTGTATTTGAGTCAACAAACTTACAGGGATTGTAGCCTTGTTAATCCTGAAAAAACATTTTCTGGGAGTTGAGTTATTTTATTCTTAAAAAGCGATCTAGAATAAAAAAAAACATGAAACGAAATGTATATGAAAACTAGTCAGAAACTAACGTAGTTTTAACTCATGTTAACACTACTTTTTAAAGTACACTCAGCACTAGTACAGCATTCGAACTAAACAACAAAAATTCCATGAACTCAATTTTAGCTTTTATTGCAGTTTCCTTCTTACCATTCGCTGATCAAAGCTTTACTCGATTGTACTTAGATAAGAGCAGTACAATTAAACCCAAATGACCTCCATAGACCCCGCCCAATCGACTCAGAGCGATCACATCAAAGGAAAAATGGATGACAGTGGACAATTCTTTGTAGAGTATCCATGCGCAAAGCTGTGTCATATTGTGAATTCATTATTAAACAAGAGCAATTCAATGAATTTCATTTAAGCTTATATTGCAGTTTCGTTCTTAGCATTTGCTGATCACGGCTTTACTCGATTCTACTTACTTAATAGATAAGATCAATACAATTAATCCCAATTGAGCTTCATAGGGTCTACGGGAAATACTCAGCGTGAACAAATCAAAACAAAAATGGATCAAAGTGGATTTGATAGTTTCAAAGAAAACAATAAAAAAACCTAAAAAAGAACACCAAAAAGCTGGAAAAATCATACAAAATCAAAAGTATTTAAACAAAGGTAAACGTTTCTCAGCGAACATAAAGGCAAGAGACTGGCCCTCACCAACTGGCTAACACACGGCTGGAGGAAAAAGTAAGAAGAATATTTCTGGCTAGATACTAAGGAGTACTGGCCCTGGTTTCTGCTGTTAACGTAGACTTTCTGATTGCTGAACAAGGATTTTCATGACCAAATCTGTTCAATTGAAACACATACAATTTTCCGTGAGCGTTTATGAAAAACCTTCTCTTTACGGATCAAAAAGTAAAAAAATCGCAGTTTTCACGCATAGTGTTCGGAAATAAAAGAGTTTCATGATGTCCTGATTGTTCTAAATTTGGAAAACTTGTTGAGAACTATAAAATCTTTATTTGTAAATTATAATAATAGAAATAATAATAATAATAATAATAATATTAATAATAAATTGAAACCTACAATATTTTAAAATATAATAAAAATCGTAACCAAGCTTAATTAGACATTATAAAAAATTACAAATTTATAGAAAATATTATTTGTTATACCCGTGGTGTACAAAAAGTGTTCATTTCTATAGTTCATGCAATCATTTGGAGTAAACACTTATTAAAATATCATTATTATGATTATGATTATTATTACCATTGCTATAGAAATAGTAATAATAGTAATAATAATAATGATTCGCATTTATTCGAGATATTGTCATTTCCTTGACGCCAAAACTAATGTTTGTCGGTACTGAGAAATCAACTTGATTTTTTTATGTGCTCCTTTCTGTAATAAGGGGACCTCGCTCAAATGAAAAAAATAGGTGTTACAAAAAGAACCAACATGACATACTGCAATAACAGTTAGCATTAAACTTAGAAGGCTAAGGTCCAAATACACCTTAATTTTAGACCCAGAAAGGGTTATTTATTACTATTGACTCTTTGTTTAAATCAGCTGTATGAGTCGCTTTGTATATAAGTCACACTGTACTCTGTAAAATAACCAGGCACATAGCTATGGTCACCTATGTCATAGTTTGAAAGTGTATTTGGGTCAACAAACTTACAGGTGTTGTAGCGCACTAAGTCCTGAGAAAACATTTTCTACGAGGTGAGTTATTTCATTGTTATCAAGTGATCTAGAATAAAAAAACATGAAACGTAATGTCTATGGAAACTAGTCCAAAACTAAGTAACGAAGTTTTAACTCATGTTAAGACTACTTGTTAAAGTACACTCAGCAACAGTACAGCATTAGAACTAAACTAGCCTGAAATGTCAGTCGTCTCCCGCCCTCAGCCTTCCCCGGGCGAGACACGCCTGAAGTCTGGGCGTTATAATTCCGTCCGGTGACGTCACTTACTGTTTCTGATATATGAAGTTATTTTTTATTGGTTAATATGCGAGCGAGATAGATTCCCGTTTTCCATTGGATAAATAAATGACAACAGCTTTGTCACTTCGCTTTCGACAATGGCAGACGCGTTTCCTGTATGCGATGAGAAATTCGAAAGTAGTTTAGAGGCTGTTTTACCCAAGTTTGGTGTTGCAGAATTACGCGAACAACAAAAGCTGGCACTTTTACATTTAATATCTGGAAAAGATGTGTTTGTTAATCTTCCAACCGGCTTCGGTAAGTCACTGATCTATCAGCTTGCTCCTTCAGTCGTAGAAGAAATGTCACGTCTTGGCGGGAAGATTTGTAGTGCAATCATTCTGGTGATCTCTCCTCTAGTGTCCTTGAAGAAAGATCAAGTACAATGTTTAGAACGAAAAGGAATAAAAGCTTCGTTTATCGGCGGGGGACAAGAACAGGCAAATTTGCAGAAGATCTTAAAAGGCGAAATGAACATTGTTTATTCATCTCCGGAAGCTGTGCTGGGAAATGATCAATGGCGAGTAATGGTTAGCTCGCCCATTTACCAAAGAAATGTAATTGCGGTCGCTGTCGATGAAGCACATTGTATTACTCATTGGTATGTTTAATTTATCTGTTATCCTTTTTGAACCACTATTGTGTGCAGCAGAACGATTACACCATCTGTATTTCTTACTCAATAGCGAGAGTAGTTCACATTGTGGTAACCTCTCAAGTTCTTCTTCATCGATCATTTGAAATTATAACAACGGGAGAGTATTAAAGAGTCAATCACTTGCTCTCGAATGATATACAAATACCATCAATAGTAGTAACTGAGTTGTATGTATGTATTTGTATTACAGGGGCCAAAGTGGAAATACAGGCAATGTTGCTTTCAGGAGATGGTACAACAACATCCAAGAATTGAGGTCTCTCCTCCCAAGTCAGACACCCTTTATAGCTCTCACTGCAACTGCCATGAAATCTACAAGGGAAAAAATCTGCAGTGCCTTGAATATGGATAAACCAGAATTAGTGATGGCTTCTCCCGAACGACCAAATATCTGTGATGCAGTGGTGAAAATGTCTAACAAAATTCATGTGACAGAGTATTTTGAACAGCTTTTACATCAACTGAAAACTAAAGGCAACCAGTGTGACCGATGTATCATTTACTGCCAGACTGTAAATCAATGCAGTACTTTATTTTCATTGTTCTCAGTTCAACTAGGACAGAAAATATACCTGCACGAGGAGAAACCAAATGCCAAAGAAAGGCTTGTTGAAATGATGCATGCAAGAACCCCAGATAATGTCAAAGAGACAGTGCTAAATTCAATGGCTGATTATGAGGGCAACATAAGGGTTCTCATTTGTACCATTGCATTTGGTATGGGAGTTGATGCCAAGGGAGTCCGAACAATCATAAACTTTGGGCCTTCCCGTAATTTGGAATCATATGTACAAGAAAGTGGCCGTTGCAGCAGAGATGGGAAGCCAGGAAAGTGTATCGTTCTATACTTAGGTCGACTGTTAAGTACCTGTGCAAAGGACATAAAAGATTATGTTTCAACTAAAGCTTGTCGTAGACAGCACATCAATGGTTATTTTGACAGACCCATTAGCTCATCTCAAACTGCAAACCCTCCCACTCCACATGATTGCTGTGACAACTGTGCATTGTCCTGCACTTGTGGTCTTGATGGTTGCAGTGTTGAGAGTATTTGTTCCATTGATCAGGCTCCCACAGAGTGCATATCGCCAGTAAGAAATGTTTCAGAGGACCAATTTGCATCTCTAAAAAGGGAACTCATGAGATACAAGAAGACATGGGTAGCATATTGTATGCAAAGGAACATGCACAGTCAAAGTCAAGTTTCAGCAATTTCTTGGCCAAGTTTCCTTCTGGAATTTGGAGATTATCACATTGGACAAGTAATTGAAAGTGCTCCATACATTGCATCATGGAGTGATGTTCTTAAGTGTATTGAGATTTGGAGAGTAAACCATGCTATTGAAATTTGGAAAATATTGAAGAAAATATTTCCTGAATTGCAAGAGGAACAACTGCCAGAAATTCCAGAAGTGGCAACTGATATTGATGGTGATGTAGATGAAGATGACAATGACTGGATGAGAATGTTAAATGACTCATTTAATGACTTTAGTTTTACGGCAATGCTGGAAGAAGAAGAGAGTATGGATGTTGATGAAGATGCTTCATATGAAGCTGCTATTCCAGACATTTTAGACACTGTTTTGAGTTCAATTTGATCATGGATGTATTTCTTGTACAACAGTTATTGCCCATTGTACATACTGTGGTTAACTGTGGTTAATTATGATATAATATTGTATGAGAGGGGAATGATTTTAAACCATGAATCTGGTGTATCTTCAAATATTGATCATTTTGAAGAACATTTTTTTCATAACAAAAATTAAAGTGGTACTATGACGAAAATCGCATCTTTCCAATTGAAGCCATTTTAAAACATGAACAAGTAGTCTGAATGAGAAGAAAAATGCTGTTTACTTTTTTCAAATATCTCTTTTCGTTCCAGAGATATTCAAGTTTTTTAAATATGCCAATTAGCTTAGTGATGACGTCATATACTCAACCAAATTTTCATCAAATATGATGAAAAAGATATCTCAGCCAATTTGTAACAGAAATGATTGATTCTTTGCAGTAACGTTCTACTAAAGGTGCAACACAATATGAGCTTACAAGGTTTGTTACCATGGCAACATACTAGGTTCCAGACCTCCCCAATAGTAAAGGCATTTCTGGCCTCCTTCAGCGTTCTACTTTTAAATTTGCAAATGGTGCCTCATGTGTATGGTCCAGCAGGCATATAAATATGTTAGCTCCAGTTTGTGGCCCTGTTTAGCGTTTTTCGAGCTGAAAATCACTAACATATTGAATTCAAGTGGGTGGGGACTGGGACAGAGTGAGTTGCCATGGGAACAGAATTTGTATAGCCACAGGTTTGTTTCCTATAGAGCTATTAGCCTGTCAAGTTTCAATGATCTGTGCTGCAAATTGGCCAAGATAGCTCTATTTATGTACTTGAGATAATATTGGGTTGAGTCTATGACGTCATCAGTCATCTCATTTGCATATTTTGCACATTTTTCGAACTTAAATATCTCCGCAACTAATGCAGATATTTGCAAACGGTAAGCGGCATTTTGATTCTTTCATGGAACTCTATGCGATACACCTAAAATATCAAGGGGTAAAATTTTGATCATAGTACCACTTTAAGGTACAAAGATATATTAACAGATCACTGGTAACTGAAAACCAATGTTACCTGAACTGGTAAGTTTATGGCAAAAGATTATGACTCATTTTGTTATTTCAATTTGATTATGTAATGTACCGGTATTTCTTGTGACAAACTTATTGCCCATTTATAATGATATGTTGTGGCTAGCTTTGGTTAACTATAATATATTACATGTATTGTATGATGGTGGACTGATTTTTAAATCATCAATCCGGTATAACTACATATTGATCATTTTGTAGAACATTTTTTCAAAACAGAAACTAAGAAAACAGTTCACAAGATATAATACAATGAAATGGTAACTGAAGACCAATAGCAGAAACATGAGAGGACTGGGACGAGTTTGTTATATTGATTAGATTGAAAATCTAAACATTTCAAGTAACTTACTGAATGAAAAGCTACCCAGCCAAGTTTAAGAGTTTTCAGTGGAAAATTGTTCAAATGGGAGCCTTGCAAAAGTTGCAAAATTCCATACAAATCCTTATAATTTTGTGGCACTTGACCTAATTAGTACTGTGACAAGTACCTGTACAGCATCCATGCCCCTTGACCTTTCCCTTAAAAGCACTGCCCCAGCCATTGCCACGCTTGGAAGCCAAGAAACAGTCTTCACATCCTTTCGTCTTCCTGATAAGGCACAAGACATAAGGAAGGAATAAAACAATGGGGCTTTATTCTTCCACTCCAAACATAGGGATTCAAAGTCAAAGTTCATCATGTCTTGACTGTTACTCTGTCTTGCCATAGATTGGTTTTTGGTGGAACAAAGTGAAGAACACTCTGCTGCTATTGATCGCAGAACATATTTTACAACTTCTGCCCTCAAGAGTTTGTGCTGCCAAATTCTATGTGCCATCTGTTGGTAGGTACCACGAAGCATTGCTTTCCCGATTGGCTCCATGTCCTTTGCCAACCTTCTGCGCCTAGTGTCACTTGGCCATACAACCTCTATCTAAAGGATAGAAAGCATTTATAATATTATTACACTTAGTCAGGAATAACACGGTGAATTATAATTAACCCTTTAGTGCCCAAGGGGCCTCCCTTTGACGAGTAAAATCGTCTGGCGTTAGACAGAGTAAAATCTATAAGTCACTAATTGGGCATTAAAGGGTTAAAGGAAATAGTTTTTTAAAAGGCCGTTTCCGAAGGGGGAAACTGGGTCGGCACCTTCGATCTTCAATAAATTCTGAAATTTTTCAGAGGCGGTAAAATTCAAACCCCTCCAATGAGGGAGGGGGGGTGGATAAAAAATGGGATAGCCCTATATAAGCTCACCATTAAAAGTCAAAAAATAATATAACCCTAAAATTAATGCGACAAAGTTACTTCTGTACTTGAGGTGTAATACAGAAAAATAAAAACGTTTAACATATAGCCTCGATCACCAGCCGCTGTTCGGAAGAGAAGCCCCAGACACGAGAGAGCGGCGGAAATCAAGCCAAAGCTACATATCATGACGCAAAATTTTAAAAGTCCACTTGCAGTAACATTACGGATTTACTGAATACCAAAATCAAACAATTTTTGCTCGAGCTACTTACCACGACACCGGGCTCCTTCGGTTCTGTCTGTTTCGGATTTTTCGAGCACGTGCTCGAAGTCTGCGAAAGGTTGACCACAGGTACAGAGCTGTTGTTTGGTGTCGCTGCTTTTATCGATTTTTTCGGAGTGCATGTATGAAGGTGAACGAAAGTGCTTGGCAAGGACCCACTATCACTATCGCTGGCCTGTGTAAAGGTCCGGACAATTGCCTCTGCTGATTCTTGCAAACTATCCCGAAGACTCTTCTGCTTACGCAACTTTTTCAAGCAGCGTTTGCAGATACGGCTTTTGTCGTCAATCGGTACGGCTATCGGGAGTTTTCTCAATTCCTCCTCGATCTGAAATTCCGAACGACTGCGTACATTTATGCCGGACGTACTTTCTTTAAGCTTCGCTGCGCATAAAACACAACAAACTTCATACATATTCAACAGAGTACCAGGCGTATTGGCCGCCATTTTGATATGCAAATGAAAATTATGCAACCATCATAAATGAGGGCGGGAGACGACTGACATTTCAGGCTAGAACTAAACAAGAACAATTCCATGAACTCAATTTTAGCTTTTATTGCAGTTTCGTTCTTAGCATTCGCTGATCACAGCTTTACACGATTGTACTTAGATAAGAGCAATACAATTAAACCCAAATGACCTCCATGGAGCCCGCGCAATCGACTCAGAGCGATAAAATCAAAGGAAAAATGGATGACAGCGGACAATTCTTTGTGGAGTATCCACGCGCAAAGCTGTGTCATATTGTGAATTCGAGTTAAACAAGAACAATTCAATGAATTTCATTTTAGCTTATATCGCGGTTTCGTTTTCACCATTTTCTGATCACGGTTTTACTCGATTCTACTTATTTAATAGATAAGAGAAATACAATTAATCCCAATTGTCGTCCATAGGGTCTGCGGGAAATACTCAGCGCGAACAAATCAAAACAAAAATGGATGACAGTGGATTTCATAGTTTCAAAGCAAACAATTTAAAAAAAACTAAAACAGAACACCAAAAAGCTGGAAAAATCATACAAAATCAAAAGTATTTAAACAAAGGTAAACGTTTCTCAGCGAATAATAAGGCAAGAGACTGGCAGTCACCAACTGGCTAACGCACGGCAGGAGGAAAAACTAAGAAGAATATTTTTGGCTAGATACTAAGGGGAACTGGCCCTGATTTCTGCTGTTAACGTAGACTTTTG
This sequence comes from Montipora foliosa, assembly GCF_036669935.1. NCBI lineage: Eukaryota > Metazoa > Cnidaria > Anthozoa > Scleractinia > Acroporidae > Montipora > Montipora foliosa. Next base: position 327,582 of record NW_027179688.1, on the reverse strand, counting down.
ATTTCTGAACAAAGATTTTCATGACCCAATCTGTTCAATTGATACACATACATTTTTCCGTGAGCGTTAATGAAAAACCTTCTCTTTACGGATCATAAAGTAAAAAATCGAAGTTTTTGCGTATAGTGTTTGGAAATAATAGAGTTTCATGATGTCCTGATTGTTCTAAATCTGGAGGACTTTTCGAGAACTATAAAATCTTTATTTCTAAATAATAATAGTAATAATAATATTAATAATATTTACAATAGTAATAATAATAAAGATAATTTTAAACTTACAATATTGTACACTAAAATAAAAATCTTAACAAAGCTTAATTAGACATTATAAAAAATTAGAAATTTATAGAAAATATTATTCGTTATTCCCGTGGTGTACAAAAAGTGTTCATTTCTATAATTCATGCAATCATTTGGAGTAAACACTTATTAAAATATCATTATTATGATTATGATTATTATTACCATTGCTATAGAAATAGTAATAATAGTAATAATAATAATGATTCCCATTTATTTGAGATATTGTCATTTCCTCGACGCCAAAACTAATGTTTGTCGATACTGAGAAATCAACTTGATTTTTTTATGTGCTTCTTTCTTTAATAAGGGGACCTCGCTCAAATGAAAAAGTAGGTGTTACAAAAAGAACCAACACGACATACTGGAATAACAGTTAGCATTAAACTTAGAAGGCTAAGGTCCAAATACACCTTAATTTTAGACCCAGAAAGGGTTATTTATTACTATTGACTCTTTGTTTAAATCAGCTGTATGAGTCGCTTTGTATATGTCTCACTGTACTCTGTAAAGTAACCAGGCACATAGCCATGGTCAGCTATGTCATAGTTTGAAAGTGTATTTGGGTCAACAAACTTACAGTACTTGTAGCGCACTAAGTCCTGAGAAAACATTTTCTGGGAGGTGAGTTATTTCATTGCTATAAAGCCCTCTGGAATTAAAAAAAACATGAAACGTAATGTATATGAAAACTAGTCAGAAACTAAGTAACGAAGTTTTAACTCGTGTTAACACTACTCTTTAAAGTACACTCAGCAACAGACAGCATTCGAACTAAACAAGAACAATTCCATGAACTCAATTTTAGCTTTTATTGCAGTTTCGTTCTTAGCATTCGCTGATCACAGCTTTACTCGATTCTACTTAGATAAAAGCAGTACAATTAAACCCAAATGACCACAATGGAGCCCGCGCAATCGACTCAATGCGAGCAAATCAAAGGAAAAATGGATGACAGTGGACAATTCTTTATGCAGTATCCACGCGCAAAGCTGTGTCATATTGTGAATTCGAATTGAACAAGAGCAATTCAATGAATTTCATTTTAGCTTATACTGCAGTTTCGTTCTCAGCATTTGCTGATCACGGCTTTACTCGATTCTATTATAAGTTTAAGCTCTTAACTGGGGTTAATGAGCCCTTAGGGGTACTATTTATTCCTTACTTGTCCCTAGTGCACTCTACTCTCCTTACCCTTGCATTCAAGGCTTGTCCAGTAGTCAAAAGCGCATTGTTTAGGTCAAAGTACTTTCACTTTTACAATGTTAAAGCGGTTGCCAAAGCTTCCAGTAATTTTCCACAACATCACACGATTCTCACCTGTTTCACCTTATGTAAACCCCCCATACCATTAGTCAGCCACATTTCAGCTTTGCTCTTCAAGCAAGTACCTTGAGTTGCACTCTTTAAGATCGCATTTTTCCCTACGTGCACATATCATGCCGAAACAACGTAAATCTCGAAGCAGCCAACGCACTACGGTTCCGCCTACCACGGCTCAGTCAAATGCCCACGCTAACTCTGCAGATGCAGTACAAACGACGCAGTACGCAGCAATGCCGACCAAAACGCTACGTTTACTTTCGTCCCAGCGCCGCCTGGTACAATCAGGGCCACGGCAGCAGCTCATCGCTCGCCTCCAAGCAAATGATTCTCGGGCCTCCACACCCACATCTACCGGCCCCGCGATCATGCCGGATCAGCGATTGGCCTCCATGATTGCCTCTATCGTGGAGCAAAAATTGGCAACCTTCAACTCTGCAAGCAACTCGCCATTGAGCTCAACATCTGGCGCTGTTTCAACTGCTCAGCAACAACTGGCAGGCGTTACCAGCCTCGCACCAGATCCCTCTCTGCTACCGGTCTGCAATGGCCGACAACAACAAACTCTGTCCTCTGTGGATTTCTCGCTGTCCTCCTCTCAGCAAGTTTTGAATCTTGGCACACCGGAAGACGCAGCCCTCCTGCATACCAACTACAGAGTCCCATCTATCGCCAGCCATCTCTCCAACAGTTGCATCACAGCCATAACAAACGGTGAGTATGTGGACCTTGCTAGCCTTCTTCCTTTTTCGTCTCTACTACGAGACCACGTTACCGCGAACTCCCAGCTTAAACTACAAGTAGGACACGAGGGCCTTACTATACCCGTCCCATCCCAGGCTAAGCACGCCAAAATTACTGGGATCGATTGATGGCTCAACACTTTTGCCATTTACTCGTCTGTACTCCTATCCTCCTACCCATCCCGGGGGGTGGACCTATTCGCCTACCAGCAATTGATACTTGAGTCAGCCCGTAAGTTCCCCGGTATGGCGTGGTATTTGTATGATATGGAATTTCGCCGAAGAGCCTCTCACAACCTTTCCATTAACTGGGGCCAGAGGGATGTTCAGTTGTACCTAGACATCTTTACCAGTGTCCCAAAAGCCATACTTTGTAAGGCCTGTAGCAACTCGGATCACGTAACCGATTCCTGCCCCCTTTCCCCCAGGTATACAGACTCTCCAGGCTCCAAGAGTGGTGACCTCTGCTTCAACTTCAACAAAGGGGTCCCCTGCGCCCGCACCCCCTGCCCCTACATTCACCAATGCAACAAGCCCGGATGCACTACAGCCCACCCAGGAAAAGACCACCCTGACTCCTCAAGCTCTGGACCCATACAGTCAAAGACTAGCCGCTCAAGCCATTCCACCCGAAGCCACCATTGAATAGCTTTCTAAGCTGTCCCCTACCACCCCTGTTGACCTTCCCCAACTTGCCCTTTATCTGCATGATCACCCTGACCAAGAATCTGTCGATGCTGGCCTCACCGGCCTCTCCCAAGGTTTTAAAATTGGTTTCCAGGGTCCTCGGGTTTCTAGGGAATACCCCAACCTCATTTCTGCTAAGCAAAATCCACACATCATAAGCACCAATCTCTTGAAAGAGTTACGGCTCGGTCACACTGCTGGCCCATTCGTTTCTCCCCCTTTTCCCAATTTTTCCCAATTGGAGTTGTTCCAAAAAAGCATTCCACCGACTTTAGAACCATTTTTCTCCTTTCCTTTCCCAAACATCAAACCACTAGCGTTAATTCCCACATTAGCCCAACCGACTACTCCTTACACTACATTACCATAGATACTGCCATTTCTATCATTAAGAAGATTGGTCAAGGGTGCTTCATGTCCAAGTTGGACATCAAGTCAGCCTTCCGCAATATCCCAGTGCACCCATCCGACTGGGAGCTCCTCAGCATGAAATGGAACAGCCTGTATTTCTTCGATACAGTGCTCCCCTTTGGATTGCGATCTGCACCCTATCTTTTTGACCAATTTTCCTGCATGATTGAATGGATAATTAAAAATAAGCTAGGTATCCCTAACGTGATCCACATTCTGGATGACTTTTTCTTTGTCACCAGCCCCCCTAGGTCGGACTGCCTTACATCCCTTTGCAAAATCCTTTGTCTTTTCACCGAACTCAATATCCCTGTCGCCCCGGGTAAAACTTTTGCTCCTGCCACCTCCTTACAATTTATGGGTATTCTCCTTGACTCTAGAATGGAAGCTCGTCTTCCCTTGGACAAACTAATCCGTGCTAAACGGGTCCTTCAACAGTGATTACACCGTAAATCTGCCACTCTGAAGGAGCTCCAGTCCCTGATTTGTACCCTACAGTTTGCCTGCAGGGTTGTTGCCCCGGGCCGGGCTTTTCTGCAATGTGGTTAACCTTCCTTACCCATTGGAATGGAGTAAGTCTTTTCTTAGGGGGTAACGTTCTCTCCTCGCCTGACATGCAATTATTTATGGACGCCTCTGGGTCCCATGGGTATGGTGGCTATCTCAATGGGGAATGGTTTCAGGCTCCTTGGCTCCCCCAACACCTCCTTAACCCCACCATGGGTATCAGCATTGACTGGCAGGAACTGTTTGCAATTTACATCGCCTGCTACCTCTGGGGCCCTTCGTGGTCAGGCAAACATATTTGTATGTGGTGCGACAACCTGCCAGTTGTCTCCATCATCAACTCCAAACGCTCCAAGTCCCCTAGGATCATGGACCTCGTAAGGGCCATTACGATTCTTACCTTAGAACACAACTTTTCCTTCATCGCTAGACATATCCCTTGGCTAGATAATTCAATAGCTGATTCTTTGTCCCGTTTTCAGATGGACCGCTTCTGCCACCTGGCTCCCAATGCCTCACCCTTCCCCTGCGCCATCCCTCTATCAGCGACGTCAATTTAACAGCCTCCGTTTCCCACTACCTTGGTGCGTCCCTTGCTCCAGCTACTAAACGTTCTTATAGTGTCGGTCAAAACCATTTCATTTCCTTTTGCCTTATGCACGGGTTAATTAGCCCCTCTACTCCCCTTCTCCCCGCATCTGAAATTAGTCTGATTTATTTTGTCTCCCATTTAGCCAAAACAGTTTCCTACAATACCATTACGCTTTACCTGTTTGCCGTTCAAGACCTCCATAAGCTACACAACTTTGCCTTAAAACTCCCAAAAATGTTTCGACTCCAGAAGGTCCTTAATGGGATCAAACGTTCCCAAATCCCCGTTAAATTAGATCATTATCCAATTACAATCCAAATCCTGCAGTCTATTTTCAACTTTTACCGACCGCACTTGACTTGTGACCTCAATCGCATTATGCTCTGGGCAGCCTTCACCTTAGCCTTTTTCGGTTTTTTACGTTCAAGCGAATTTACCTGTAATGACCACGTCTTCGACCCCGCAACTCACCTCTGCTTTAAGGATGTCACCTTTATCCCTCACGTTGAATCCCCCGACTACATGCTAGTCACGACTAAACGGTCAAAAACAGATACCTTCCGCAATGGTTGCACCCTAACCCTAGCAAGGTCCACTACCTGCATCTGTGCTGTTATGGCTATGAAAGACTACCTGTTCCAATGCCAACCATCATCAGCAGGCCCCCTGTTCACCTTCACCAGTGGCAAGTGGCTCACCCGAACTTCTCTTACTCATGAACTCCGTGATGTTCTGCAGCAATGCGGCATACAACCTCAACACTATTTCTCACATAGCTTCCGCATTGGTGCTGCGACTACTGCAGCTGCTGCAGGGATTCCTGCCTGGTTAATCAAGGTATTGGGTCGCTGGTCTTCTGATTCCTATGAACGTTACATAAGAACTCCTCAAGAGACACTGCTGGCTATCCCTAGACAACTGACAATGAACTGAGGTAATAATAATTATTGTAGGTTAGACCCTTCTTTGTTGTCTCCCTGATGACCAGTATCATGGCAACTAGTTACTCTTCACTATGTCTCTTCCTAATTTAAACAGTAACATTATTCTTGGGTGGCATCAGAAGCTAGACCAGGTTCCCTAACAGCTGTTTCCCTAGCCCTGCATGTTAAAAATACACGCGCAAACCAAACGAGGCGAAAGGGGTTTCTTTTTGCTATGCATGCCTATATCGCATACTATTTCTTCTACATGTGGCACTTGGTATTCCAGCCAACGTCCACACAATTTACTGTGGGGTGATTGTGTTCCCCCGTTCTTGACCAGAATATTTTTGGCTCACACAATCGTGGCAGGGAAGTGCACCCTGGGCTGCACTTTACCCCACAGTAGGTGGGACAGCCCTCCTTGACAATAGGTCTGGATTGCTTACTCTAAGAACAAGTACAACTCACCATCTGACCTATTCTCTTTCCAGAAGGGCACCCCTCTTCTGGTCCACAATAGGTTACATTCTATTGTAGGGTTGCCTCTAGAGAAACCGCTGCTCTAGGGGGTCCTCCTAGGGACACCGGTACCCTAGGGGGCATAGGCTCTGCCTTCCCTGCCACCCAAATTTTGCCAAAAGATAGTTATTAACATAATCATTATAACTGATTAAAAAATAAATAAATAGATAGATAAAAGGAGAATCTGTGTTCCTCCTTTTCTAGTTTCACAAGCCTTGCAAAGGGTGGGGGGAGGATTAATCATCATTACCCTCAGTTGCCCATGCCCCTCTCCTGGACATGCGAATATCCCCTACGCCTTTCGGACCCCCTTTTTATGTCACTGACCCTTAGGGACTCATTAACTTACCTAATAGATAAGAGCAATACAATTAATTCCAATTGACCTAAATAGGGTCTACGGGAAATACTCAGCGTGAACAAATCAAAACAAAAATGGATGACAGTGGATTTGATAGTTTCAAAGAAAACAATTAAAAAAACTAAAACAGAACAACAAAAAGCTGGAAAAATCATACAAAATCAAAAGTATTTAAACAAAGGTAAACGTTTCTCAGCGAATAATAAGGCAAGAGACTGGTCCTCACCAACTGGCTAATGTACGGTCGGAGGAAAAAGTAACAAGAATATTTTTGGCTAGATACTAAGGAGTACTGGCCCTGGCTTCTGCTGTTAACGTAGACTTTTGATTTCTGAACAAGGATTTTCATCACCAAATCTGTTCAATTGAAACACATACATTTTTCCGTTGAGCGTTAATAAAAAACCTTCTCTTTACGGATCTAAAGTAAAAAATTGAAGTTTTTGCGTAGTGTTCGAAAATAATAGAGTTTCATGATGTCCTGATTGCTCTAAATTTGGAGGACTTTTCGAGAACTATAAAATCTTTATTTCTAAATAATAATAATAATAATAATAATAATAATTACAATAGTAATAATAATAATTATTTTAAACTTACATTATTTTACACTAAAATAACAATCTTAACCAAGCTTAATTGGACATTATAAAATATTACAAATTTATAGAAAATATTATTCGTTATACCCGTGGTGTACAAAAAGTGTTCATTTCTATAATTCATGCAATCATTTGGAGTAAACACTTCATTATTATCATTATTATGATTATGATTATTATTACCATTGCTATAGAAGTAGTAGTAATAGTAATAATAATAATGATTCGCATTTCTTCGAGATATTGTCATTTCCTCGACGCCAAAACTAATGTTTGTCGGTACTGAGAAATCAACTTGGTTTTTTTATGTGCTCCTTTCTTTAATAAGGGGACTTCGCTCATATAAAAAAAATAGGTGTTACGAAAAGAACCAAAATGACATACTGGAATAACAGTTAGCATTAAACTTAGAAGGCTAAGGTCCAAATACACCTTAATTTTAGACCCAGAAAGGGTTATTTATTACTATTGACTCTTTGTTTCAATCAGCTGTATGAGTCGCTTTGTATATAAGTCACACTGTACTCTGTAAAGTAACCAGGCACATAGCTATGGTCAGCTATGTCACAGTTTGAAAGTGCATTTGGGTCAACAAACTTACAGGGATTGTAGCGCACTAAGTCCTGAGAAAACAATTTCTGGGAGGTTAGTTATTTCATTGTTATAAAGCGATCTAGAATAGAAAAAAACATGAAACGTAATGTATATGAAAACTAGTCACAAACTAGTAAGTAACGAAGTTTTAACTCATGTTAACACTACTTTTAAAGTACACTCAGCAGCAGTACAGCATTCGAACTAAACAAGAACAATTCCATGAAATCAATTTTAGCTTTTATTGCAGTTTCGTTCTTAGCATTCGCTGATCACAGCTTTACTCGATTCTACTTAGATAAGAGCAGTACAATTAAACCCAAATGACCTCCATGGAGCCCGCGCAATCGACTCAATGCGATCAAATCAAAGGAAAAATGGATGACAGTGGACAATTCTTTGTGGAGTATCCACTTGAAAGCTGTGTCATATTGTGAATTCGAATTAAACAAGAGCAATTCAATGAATTTCATTTTAGCTTATATTGCAGTTTCGTTCTCAGCATTTGCTAATCACGGCCTTACTCGATTCTACTTCCTTAATAGATAAAATCCATACAATTAATCCCAATTGTCCTCCATAGGGTCTATGGGAAATACTCAGTGCAAACAAATCAAAACAAAAATGGATGACATTGGATTTGACAGTTTCAAAGAAAAAAAAAAAAACTAAAACAGAAAACCAAAAAGCTGGAAAAATCATACAAAATCAAAAGTATTTAAACAAAGGTAAACGTTTCTAAGCGAATAATAAGGCAAGAGACTGGCCCTCACCAACTAACACACGGCCAGAGGAATCAGTAAGAAGAATATTTCTGGCTAGATACTAAGGAGTACTGGCCCTAGTTTCTGCTGTTAACGTAGACTTTTGATTTCTGAACAAGGATTTTCATGACCAAATCTGTTTAATTGAAACACATACATTTTTCCGTGCGCGTTAATGAAAAACCTTCTCTTTACGAATCATAAAGTAAAAAATCGAAGTTTTTGCGTATAGTGTTCGGAAATAATAGAGTTTCATGATGTCCTGATTGTTCTAAATTTGGAAGACTTTTCGAGAACTATAAAAGCTGTATTTCTAAATAATAATAATAATAATAATAATAATTACAATAGTAATAATAATAATAATTTTAAACTGACAATATTTTACACTAAAATAAAAATCTTAACGAAGGTAAATTAGACATTATAAAAACTTACAAATCTATAGAAAATATTATTCGTTATACCCGTGGTGTACAAAAAGTGTTCATTTCTATAATTCATGCAATCATCTGGAGTAAACACTTATTAAAATATTATTATTATGATTATGATTATTATTACCATTGCTATAGAAATAGTAAAAATAGTAACAATAATAATCATTCGCATTTATTCAAGATATTGTCATTTCCTCAACGCCAAAACTAATGTTTGTCGGTACTGAGAAATCAACCTGATTTTTTTATGTGCTCCTTTTTTTTAATAAGGGGACCCCACTCAAATAAAAAAAATAGGTGTTACAAAAAGAATCAACATGACTTACTGGAATAACAGTTAGCATTAAACTTAGAAGGCTAAGGTCCAAATGCACCTTAAAGGGGCTAGGTCACGCAATTTTAAGCAATTTCAGCACTGATCGAATGGTCATAGAATTAACTAAAATATCAAAATAACTGTTCAAAACTATAGAAGAACTCTGGCGAAACACAGGGAAGCCAAGAAGGGACACGGATGGACAAAACTGGAGAGGATTGAAATGGATTGAATTTGGGTAAATTTGAAAAACGTCGGCCCACCTTTTTTCAAATTTATATCAGTCTATATCAAAATGTCATTTACACAGCTGGAAATCCTTCTCAGTTGTTATGTGGCCGTGATTTTGCAAATAAAAGACTCTTGCTCTGCCAATTTGACGTTTAGAGCTCATAATTAACAAAATTAAACAAAAACTACCGAAAATAGCGTGACCTAGCCCCTTTAATTTTAGACCCAGAAAGGGTTATTTATTACTATTGACTCTTTGTTTAAATCAGCTGTATGAGTCGCTTTCTATATAAGTCACACTGTAGTCTGTAAAGGAACCAGGCACATAGCTATGGTCAGCTATGTCATAGTTTGAAAGTGTATTTGGGTCAACAAACTTACAGGTATTGTAGTGCACTAAGTCCTGAGAAAACATTTTCTGGGAGGTGAGTTATTTCATTGTTATAAAGCCATCTAGAATAAAAAAAACATGAAACGTAATGTATATGAAAACTAGTCAGAAACTAAGTAACGAAGTTTTATCTCATGTTAACCCTACTTTTTAAAGTGCACTCAGCAACAGTAGAGCGTTCGAACAAAACAAGAACAATTCCATGAACTCAATTTAAGCTTTTATCGCAGTTTCGTTCTCAGCATTCGCTGATCACAGCTTTACTCGATTCTACTTAGATAAGAGCAGTACAATTAAACCCAAATGACCTCCATGGAGCCCGCGCAATCGACTCAATGCGATCAAATCAAAGGAAACATGGATGACAGTGGACAATTCTTTGTGGGGTATCCACGCGCAAAGCTGTCTCATATTCTGAATTCGTATTAAATAAGAATAATTCAATGAATTTCATTTTAGTTTATATTGCAGTTTCGTTCTCAGCATTCGCTGATCACGGCCTTACTCGATTCTACTTACTTAATAGATAAGATCAATGCATTTAATCCCAATTGTCCTCCATAGGGTCTACGGGAAATACTCAGCGCGAACAAATCAAAACAAAAATGGATGACAGTGGCTTACATAGTTTCAAAGAAAGCATTAAAAAAAACTAAAACAGAACACCAAAAAGCTGGAAAAATCATACAAAATCAAAAGTATTTAAACAAAGGTAAACGTTTCTCAGCAAATATAAAGGCCAGAGACTGGCCCTCACCAACTGGCTAATGCGCGGCCGGAGGAAAAAGTAAGAAGAATATTTTTGGCTAGATACTAAGGAGTACTGGCCCTGGTTTCTGCTGTTAACGTAGACTTTTGATTTCTGAACAAGCATTTTCATGACCAAATCTGTGCAATTGAAACAGATACATTTTTCCGTAAGCGTTAATGAAAAACCTTCTCTTTATGGATCATAAAGTAAAAAATCGAAGTTCTTGCGTAAAGTGTTCGCAAATAATAGAGTTTCATGAAGTCCTGATTGTTCTAAATTTGGAGGACTTTTCGAGAACTATAAAATCTTTATTTCTAAATAATAATAATAATAATAATAATAATAATTACAATAGTAATAATAATAATAATTTTAAACTTACAATATTTTACACTAAAATAAAAATCTTTATGAAGCTTAATTACACAACATAAAAAATTACAAATTTATAGAAAATATTATTCGTTATTCCCGTGGTGTACAAAAAGTGTTCATTTCTATAATTCATGCAATCATTTGGAGTAAACACTTTTTAAAATATCCTTATTATGATTATGATTATTATTACCATTGCTATAGAAATACTAATAATAGTAATGATAATAATAATGATTCGCATTTCTTCGAGATAGTGTCATTTCCTCAACGCCAAAACTAATGTTTGTCGGTACTGAGAAATCAACTTGATTTTTTTATGTGCTCCTTTCTTTAATAAGGGAACCTCGCTCAAATGAAAAAGTAGGTGTTACAAAAAGAGCAAACATGACATACTGGAATAACAGTTAGCATTAAACTTAGAAGGCTAAGGTCCAAATACACCTTAATTTTAGACCCAGAAAGGGTTATTTATTACTATTGACTCTTTGTTTAAATCAGCTGTATGAGTCGCTTTGTATATAAGTCACACTGTACCCTGTAAAGTAACCAGGCACATAGCTATGGTCAGCTATGTCATAGTTTCAAAGTGTATTTGGGTCAACAAACTTACAGGTGTTGTAGCGCACTAAGTCCTGAGAAAACATTTTCTGGGAGGTGAGTTATTTCATTGTTATAAAGCGATCTAGAATTAAAAACATGAAACGTAATGTCTATGGAAACTAGTCCAAAACTAAGTAACGAAGTTTTAACTCATCTCAACACTACTTTTTAAAGTACACTCAGCAACAGTACAGCATTCGAACTATAGTATAAACAAGAACAATTCCATGAACTTAGTTTTAGCTTTTATTGCAGTTTCGTTCTTAGCATTCGCTGATCACAGCTTTACTCGATTCTACTTAGATAAGAGCAGTACAATTAAACCCAAATGACCTCCATGGATCCGGCACAATCGACTCAGAGCGATCAAATCAAAGGAAAAATGGATGGCAGTGGACAATTCTTTGTGGAGTATCCACGCGCAAAGCTGTCTGATATTGTGAATTCGAATTAAACAAGAATAATTCAATGAATTTCATTTTAGTGTATATTGCAGTTTCGTTCTCAGCATTCGCTGATCATGGCCTTACTCGATTCTACTTACTTAATAGATAAGAGCAATACATTTGATTCCAATTGTCCTCCATAGGGTCTACGGGAACGACTCAGCACGAACAAATCAAAACAAAAATGGATGACAGTGGATTGGATAGTTTCAAAGAAAACAATAACAAAAAACTAAAACAGAACACCAAAAAGCTGTAAAAATCATACAAAATCAAAAGTATTTAAACAAAGGTAAACGTTTCTCAGCGAATATAAAGGCAAGAGACTGGCCCTCACCAACTGGCTAACGCGCGGCCGGAGGAAAAAGTAAGAAGAATATTTCTAGCCAGATACTAAGGAGTACTGGCCCTGGTTTCTGCTGTTAACGTAGACTTCTGATTTCTGAACAAGGGTTTTCATGACCAAATCTGTTCAATTGAAACACATACAGTACCGCTCAGATATACGTTAACTGCGCAAACGTGTTTTATACGCATATACGCGTATGATTATATGCACATATG
>NW_027179688.1:292631-307631 GCF_036669935.1 Montipora foliosa | reverse complement strand
TTGCGGTTTCGTTTTCAGCATTTTCTGATCACGGTTTTACTCGATTCTACTTATTTAATAGATAAGAGCAGTACAATTAATCCCAATTGTCCCTCCATAGGGTCTACGGGAAATACTCAGCATGAACAAATGAAAACAAAAATGGATGACAGTTGATTTGATAGTTTCAAAGAAGACAATTAAAAAAAAAATAAAACAGAACACCAAAAAGCCGGAAAAATGATACAAAATCAAAAGTATTTAAACAAAGGTAAACGTTTCTCAGCGAATAATAAGGCAAGAGACTGGCCCTCACCAACTGGCTAACACACGGCCGGAGGAAAAAGTAACAAGAATATTTTTGGCTAGATACTAAGGAGAAGTCTGGCCCTGATTTCTGCTGTTAACGTAGACTTTTGATTTCTGAACAAGGATTTTCATCACCAAATCTGTTCAATTGAAACACAACACATATATTTTTCCGTGAGCGTTAATGAAAAATCTTCTCTTTACGTATCATAAAGTAAAAAATCGAAGTTTTTGCGTATAGTGTTCGGAAATAATAGAGTTTCATGATGTCCTGATTGTTCTAAATTTGGAGGACTTTTCGAGAACTATAAAATCTTTATTTCTAAATAATAATAATAATAATAATAATATTTACAATAGTAATAATAATAATAATTTTAAACTTACAATATTTTATACTAAAATAAAAATCTTAACCAAGCTTAATTAGACATTATAAAATATTACAAATTTATAGAAAATATTATTCGTTATACCCGTGGTGTACAAAAAGTGTTCATTTCTATAATTCATGCAATCATTTGGAGTAAACACTTATTAAAATATCATTATTATGATTATGATTATTATTACCATTGCTATAGAAATAGTAATCATAAAGTAAAGTACGATCGTCCGGGTGAGTGTAGTCCTGAGAAGGACTGTTTGAGATGACATTGACTGACGTTTCGACAACCTGAGCGGAAGTCATCTTCAGAGTCAAGGGGTTAGGGTTAGGGTTCTGAAGATGACTTCCGCTCAGGTTGTCGAAACGTCAGTCAATGTCATCTCAAACAGTCCTTCTCAGGACTACACTCACCCGGACGATCGTACTTTACTTTATGATATGACTCCTGGGTTCAAACCATTTACAGAAATAGTAATATTAGTAATAATAATAATGATTCACATTTATTCGAGATATTGTCATTTCCTCGGCGCCAAAACTAATCTTTGTCGGTACTGAGAAATCAACTTGATTTTTTTATGTGCTCCTTTCTTTAATAAGGGAACCTCGCTCAAATGAAAAAAATAGGTGCTACCCAAAGAACCAACATGACATACTGGAATAACAGTTAGCATTAAACTTAGAAGGCTAAGGTCCAAATACACTTTAGTTTTAGACCCAGAAAGGGTTATTTATTACTATTGACACTTTGTTTAAATCAGCTGTATGAGTCGCTTTGTATATAACTCACACTGTACTCTGTAAAGTAACCAACACATAGCTATGGTCAGCTACAGTATGTCATAGTTTGAAAGTGTATTTGGGTCAACAAACTTACAGTTGTTGTAGCACACTAAGGCCTGAGAAAACATTTTCTGGGAGGTGAGTTATTTTATTGTTATAAAGCCATCTAGAATAAAAAAAACATGAAATGTAATGTCTATGGAAACTAGTCCAAAACTAAGTAACGAAGTTTCAACTCGTGTTCACACTACTTTTTAAAGTACACTTAGCAACAGTACGGCATTCGAACTAAACAAGAACAATTCCATGAACTCAATTTTAGCTTTTATTGCAGTTTCGTTCTTAGCATTCGCTGATCATAGCTTTACTCGATTCTACTTAGATAAGAGCAGTACAATTAAACCCAAATAACCTCCATGGATCCCGCGCAATCGACTCAGAGCGATCAAATCAAAGGATAAGAGCAGTACAATTAAACCCAAATGACCTTTCATGGAGCCAGCGCAATCGACTCAATGCGATCAAATCAAAGGAAAAATGGATGACAGTGGACAATTCTTTGTGGAGTATCCACGCGCAAAGCTGTGTCATATTGTGAATTCGAATTAAAGAAGAGCAATTCAATGAATTTCATTTTAGCTTATATTGCAGTTTCGTTTTCAGCATTTGCTGATCACGGCTTTACTCGATTCTACTTACTTAATAGATAAGATCAATACATTTAATCCCAATTGTCCTCCATAGGGTCTATGGGAAATACTCAGCGCGAACAAATCAAAACAAAAATGGATGACAGTGGATTTGATAGTTTCAAGGAAAACAATAAAAAAAAACTAAAACAGAACACTAAAAAGCTGGAGAAATCATACAAAATCAAAGGTATTTAAATAAAGCTTTACAACAGCGTTGTAAAACGTAGTTAATAGAGCGTGACTCGTAGAGCTATCTCTCCACATGTCACGTTATTTCGTAAACATTACGCAACCCAAATGAGACATGAATGGATTCCTATATTCTAGCAATCCGAACTGTGTTCCTTTATCCTTGTCTTTAATACTGTCTGCCTACAGTTATATCCCTTATCTGGATTGGCGAAAAGCAACAAGTATCCCCATTCATGTAGCGTTGAGCGCTACAGAAGTTGTTTGTTTTAGATGGTACGTTAGTCACCATTGGTTTAGTCCTAGACATTGGTCTCAGTATAAAAGGTCTAGTAAAGTCCAAAGTATCACTCTGTGAGCTCTATAGTTAACTGTAAGGAGTACCTTTACCGTTTACGAATTTTACTATGGCTCGTCTGTGTGGCAGTTCGAAAGCTGCTCGACCTCGCCATCGTCGTACAAAGGAAAATCTCCCTTCCCTGTCGACAGGAGTTCTTCGCCTTCGTCTTCAGGCCCTCAATCTGCCGATAACTGGCGGCAAAGCCGAACTGATTTCCCGCTTGAAAGCAGCCGTCGAACAACCTCGCCCAACCAAGCAGCCACCGCCTGGTCGAGTGAGGAAATCCACGTCGAAAAAATCTTCCCGTTCTGATCGCGACCCTGTTACTGCACGGGCTGACGGAGTCGACGAAGTGAGCGAGAATTCCTCGTCCGCTGTTTCTGTGGATGACCTGGCTGAGGACGATGAAAATCTCTCTCAGTTCGGGTTGTCAGCCCCACAAAGGTGACGCCCGTCCAGAAACCGGGTGCATTTTCCAAAGCCCAAATGGCCGCAATACAGGACACCGTTCGTTTGTCCGTGGAGCAAGCGCTCAACAGCCACTCGTACCTGCCTGTCGAGCCCTTTCTGGGCACTTCTACGCCCAACACAGAAACTCCAACACCTCACAGACAAGGAGCAGGTTCTCCTCTGGGCCTCCATCGCCCTCTGGACAGAAATTTGGAGGACAAAATTCTGCGTGGTGAGTACATAGACTTTACTCTGTTGCTCCCCGATTCCTTAAGTCGGCCCCAGGTTGCCGAAATCCAGCTCCGCCTAGACGACTCGACCCCAGGCTCTGCCTCCCCACTGTCAATGGTTCGCAAACGCAAGCCTATTATTGACAATTTTCATAAGTGGTTGGATGCTTATACTGCCTACGTGCCAGTTATCGTTTCTTCATATCCTCGAAGATCCCTTGAATTGCTTAAGTACCAGCAGATCATAAGCAGGGCGGCTACCAAATTCAAGGGGTTGGCCTTCCTTTCCGAGCCGCTTACGACTTAACTATATGCTGGGATCAAGTTGACCTTCAACTGTGGACCGTTACCTTCTCTGGCCTTGCTAAGCCGCACTGTCTTGTATGCTCCAGCCCCTACCACAGCCAGATCGACTGTCCTACCGCAGAGCCGCCAAGACAGCAGCCCCGAAACGGACCTGTCTGCTTCCGATTTAACCGTACCTCTGGGTGCACTTCAAGTACTTGCCCGTTCCCACACGTCTGCCGCCGCTGCCGGTCCGCTGCCCACTCCATCATCAACTGCCCTAACAGCATCTCAAGGACCACTCAACGCCACCATACCTCTACCAGTTCCGGCGAACGCCGCAAGAGATAAAGTTTAGCTCCTTGCCAAGCAGGGTTCACCTGACGTAACTACCCCCATTAACGTAGATGTTTTAGAGAGGGAACTTTCGGGGCACCCCGATCGCAATTTTGTTGACACTTTAATTAATTGTCTTCGATATGGTACACATGTCGGCTACACTGGTCCTAAAAAACCCAGGGTATCCCGCAATCTGATTTCTGCTAATCAGCACCCCGACATTGTGACATCGAATCTTTACAAGGAAATTAGTCTGGGGCGCGTGGCGGGACCCTTTATCTCCTCTCCCCTCCCCAATTTACAGTGTCATCTTTTAGGCGTGGTCCCCAAGAAACACTCCTCCGAATGGCGTACAATTTATCATTTATCATACCCTGACGGGGATAGTCTTAACGACCACATTCCCAAGGACCCCTATGCCCTCCAATATGTCCGGGTAGACGATGCAATCCGTATCCTCAAGTCCCTGGGCCCGGGTTCATTTATGGCAAAGACTGATCTCAAATCGGCCTATCGTCTTATCCCCATTCACCCGGACGATTGGCACCTGCTAGGTATCTACTGGCAAAAACAGTATTATGTAGACCTCTACCTCCCTTTTGGGCTTCGTTCCGCACCTTTCCTTTTTAACCAACTTTCCGATGCCTTGGAATGAGTTTTAAAACACAATTACGGGTTACAGCGCGTCCTTCACATCCTCGACGATTTTTTCATAACTGAGCCCTCTCGCCTCCAATACCTGGCTAGCTTCAGTACATTACTCCGTTTTTTCATGTCTGTCCATGCCCCTGTTGTCGCATCCAAAACTCTGGGTCCCTCCCAAGTTTTTGAGTTTATGGGTATTGAACTAGACTCCACTCGCATGGAGGCCAGGCTTCCCGCGGACAAACTCCAACGCACCCGGGAACTACTCCATTCCTTTACCACTCGCCGCTCCGTGCGGTTGGTGGAGCTTCAATCCCTTATCGGTACCTTACAGTTCGCTTGTAAGGCGGTAGTACCTGGGAGAACGTTTTTGCAGGGCATGATTAACTTAACTCGGGGAGTCCCTAGCCGTTTTCACCACATCCGCTTAAACAAAGAATTTTTCAAAGATCTCTTAATTTGGAAAGCATTCCTCGCAGGGTGGAATGGGCGCTCTTTCTTCTTAGACACCACCGTTACCCCTTCTCCTGATCTCGAACTGTACACCGACGCCTCTGGCTCCGTTGGTTTTGGGGGCTATTTCAATGGGCAGTGGTTCCAGGGTAGGTGGCCCCCTCACATGCAGCTTAACAGGGCTCGGGGTATAAGCATCGGAAGGCAGGAACTTTTTCCCATAGTGGTGGCATGCGCAATCTGGTTCCCTCATTTCTCGGGAAAACGTATTCAATTTTGGTGCGATAACGAATCCATTGTGGCCATTCTCAATTCGGGCCATTCAAAGGCTCCGCGCATCAAGGACCTCCTTAGGTTCCTTATTCTAATATCCATGAAACATAATTTCTTTATTCGAGCACGTCACGTCCCCGGGGTTTCTAACGAAATTGCTGATGCCCTTTCACGCTTTCAGGACGCCCGTTTCCGGTCAGCGGCTCCCACGGGCGAGAAAACCCCTTGCACCATCCCGCCTTCGCTCATGACCCTCTAAGGGATGAAGTCCAAACTTACGCGAGGTGGGGACTAGCGTGGACCACGAACCGTACGTACAGCTCCGGAGAAAAACGCTTCCTCAAATTTTGCCTTATGAACCGACTTATGTCAAACGACGGGGACATACTCCCAGCTTCTGAGGGGACGCTTATTTATTTTGCCCCGTACCTCGCTCGAACAGTTAAGCATAGTACCATAAAATTGTATCTCTCTGCGGTTCGTAATTTACACATTTCCTGTGGCCACGGCGATCCTCTTCAGGGAAAACTTCTCTTGCAAAAGGTGCTACGGGGCATTCTTCGTTTCCAGGGCAAGTCTCGTGTCCTTCGCCAACCCGTCACACCCGTTGTGTTAGCAGCAATCCAACCAATTCTTCATACCTGGTTAGGGGAGCGGGACTTCACTATGATATGGGCTGCCTTCACCCTAGCCTTCTTTGCCTTCCTCCATTGTAACGATTTTACCTATAACGGGATCTCCCAGTTTCGCCCCCGGTTTGATCTGTCTGCCGACTGTATATCATTTCGTCCTAGTCAGGCTTGCCCACAGCAAATGTCCGTTCTCCTTAAAGCTTCTAAGACAGACACTTATCGTCAGGGCCACACGCTGGTTATTGCGTGTTCCCCTTTACCAATTTGCGCAGTTACCGCTATGCGTAATTATTTTTTGGCCGCCCGCCCGCACGGGCCGCTTTTCTACTTCCACTCAGGTCATTTGCTTACTCGGTCCGCCGTTGTTAACCTTCTTAGGGATGCGGCTCGACATGCCGGTCTCCCCTACAAGTCGCTAAAAGGGCACAGTTTTCGCATGGGCGCCGCATCTACAGCAGCTGCAGCGGGCTTGCCGGACTGGTTAATTAAGGTCTTAGGTTGCTGGTCATCGGATTGCTACCAGCTTTACATTCGCACGCCTCGCAACGTTTTACTGTCAGCTGCGCCGCGTATGGCTGTCGTTTCGTTACCATAGTTAGTTGCTGTTTAGTTTGCGCTTGGGGGGATACATGCTTTGCACGTATCAGTGGCGGTTAAGTCTCGCAGCGACTTCCCCGGTGTTTTTCATGCTATGCCATTTTACGCTCTCTATCTGCCTTTGTTCTTGTCCGATCCAGCATGTGCCGGCGGAGCCGGCTCGTAGTGCTGGGGAGATAAGGAGGCTTGAGCTATTTTTACCGCCTACACTCTTTCCATTATAGCACGATGCTGGCCGGAGGTTTAGCTCGTAGTGCCGTGGAAAGTTAGGCTTGTATATCATTATTTGGCTTTTACCGGCCTACAACTTGTCCGATCCGGCGCGGTTTGCCTCGTGCGTCAAGGAGATAAGTTCAGGCTTTTAGTCACGCTACGGAAGTCGTCTGTCACGCCGATCGTGGAGCGGTGTCCCCCCCTTTACGCCAACATTGTCTCTTGCGTTTTGTTTTTGTAGTGTGTCTTAACTATAAATATCCGCGGGAACTGCGACATTAATAAAGCTTTACAACAGCGTTGTAAAACGTAGTTAATGGAGCGTGACTCGTAGAGCTATCCCTCCACATGTCACGTTACTTCGTAAACATTACGCAACGCAAACGAGACATGAATGGATTCCTATATTCTAGCAATCCGAACTGTGTTCCTTTATCCTTGTCTTTAATACTGTCTGCCTACAGTTATATCCCTTATCTGGATTGGCGAAAAGCAACAACTCTCCCCATTCATGTCGCGTTGAGCGCTACAGAAGTTGTTTGTTTTAGATGGTACGTTAGTCACCATTGGTTTAGTCCTAGACATTGGTCTCAGTATAAAAGGTCTAGTAAACTCCAAAGTATCACTCTGTGAGCTCCATCGTTAACTGTAAGGAATACCTTTACCGTTTACGAATTTTATTCCCACCCTCCCTCCCTTCGGAGGTTTTGTTAAGGTCAAGTTTAATAAATTCGGGTTCACCTCTCGGTACACGCTTCGGTTAAGTCTCGCAGCGACTTCCCCAAGCTTCGGTGTTTTTCATCCTATGCCATTTTACTATCTCTATCTGCCTTTGTTCTTGTCCGATCTAGCACGTGCCGGCGGAGTCCGCTCGTAGTGCTGGGGAGATAAGGAGGCTTGAGCTATTTTTACCGCCTACACTCTTTCCATTATAACACGATGCTGGCCGGAGGTTTAGCTCGTAGTGCCGTGGAAAGTTAGGCTTGTATATCATTATTTGGCTTTTACTGGCCTACAACTTGTCCGATCCGGCGCGGTTCGCCACATGCGTCGGGGAGATAAGTTCAGGGTTTTAGTCACGCTACGGAAGTCGTCTGTCACGCCGATCGTGGAGCGGTGTCCCCCCCTTTACCAGAACATTGTCTCTTACGTTTTGTTTTTGTAGCTGAAAAAATCATACAAAATCAAAAGTATTTAAACAAAGGTAAACGTTTCTCAGCGAATAATAAGGCAAGAGACTGGCCCTCACCAACTGGCTAACGCACGGCCGGAGGAAAAAGTAAGGAGAATATTTCTGGCTAGATACTAAGGAGTACTGGCCCTGGTTCCTGCTGTTAACGTAGACTTTTGATTTCTGAACAAGCATTTTCATGACCAAATCTCTTCAATTGAAACACATACATTTTTCTGTGAGCGTTAATGAAAAACCTTCTCCTTACGGATCATAAAGTAAAAAATCAAAGTTTTTGCGAATAGTGTTCGGAAATAATAGAGTTTCATGATGTCCTGATTGTTCTAAATTTGGAAGACTTTTCGAAAACTATAAAATCTTTATTTCTAAATAATAACAGTAATAATAATAAAAACAATAGTAAGAATAATAATAATTTAAAACTTACAATATTTTACACTAAAATAAAAATCTTAATTAAGCTTAATTAGACATTATAAAAAATTACAAATTTATAGAAAATATTATTCGTTATACCCATGGTGTTCAAAAAGTGTTCATTTCTATAATTCATGCAATCATTTGGAGTAAACAATTATTAAAATATTATTATTACCACTGCCATAGAACTAGTAATAATAGTAATAATGATAATGATTCGCATTTATTCGAGATATTGTCATTTCCTCGACGCCAAAACTAATGTTTGTCGGTACTGAGAAATCAACTTGATTTTTTTATGTGCTCCTTTGTTTAATAAGGGGATCTCGCTCAAATGCAAAAAATAGGTGTTACAAAAAGAACCAACATGACATACTGGAATAACAGTTAGCATTAAACTGAGAAGGCTAAGGTCCAAATGCACCTTAATTTTAGACCCAAACATGAAACGTAATGTCTATGGAAACTAGTACAAAACTAAGTAACGAAGTTTTAACTCATGTTCACACTACTTTTTAAAGTACACTAAGCAACAGTACAGCATTCGAACTAAACAAGAACAATTCCATGAACTCAATTTTAGCTTTTATTGCAGTTTCGTTCTTAGCATTCGCTGATCACAGCTTTACTCGATTCTACTTAGATAAGAGCAGTACAATTAAACCCAAATAACCTCCATGGATCCCGCGCAATCGACTCAGAGCGATCAAATCAGAGGAAAAATGGATGACAGTGGACAATTCTTTGTGGAGTATCCACGCCCAAAGCTGTCTCATATTGTGAATTCGAATTAAACAAGAATAATTCAATGAATTTCATTTTAGTTTATATTGCAGTTTCGTTCTCAGCATTCGCTGATCATGGCCTTACTCGATTCTACTTACTTAATAGATAAGAGCAATACATATAATTCCAATTGTCCTCCATAGCGTCTACAGGAATGACTCAGCGCGAACAAATCAAAACAAAAATGAATGACAGTGGATTTGATAGTTTCAAAGAAAACAATCAAAAAAAAAAAACTAAAACAGATCACCACAAAGGTGGAAAAATCATACAAAATCAAAAGTACTTAAACAAAGGTAAACGTTTCTCAGCGAATATAAAGGCAAGAGACTGGCCCTCACCAATTGGCTAACGCGCGGCCGGAGGAAAAAGTAAGAAGAATATTTCTAGCCAGATACTAAGGAGTACTGGCCCTGGTTTCTGCTGTTAACGTAGACTTCTGATTTCTGAACAAGGATTTTCATGACCAAATCTGTTCAATTGAAACACATACATTTTTCCGTGAGCGTTTATGAAAAACGTTCTCTTTACGGATCATAAAGTAAAAAATCGAAGTTTTCGCGCATAGTGTTCGGAAATAATAAAGTTTCATAATGCCCTGATTATTCTAAATTTGGAGGACTTGTTGAAAACTATAAAACTTTTATTTCTAGATTATAATAATAGAAATAATAATAATAATAATAATAGCTTTAAACATACAATATTTTACAATAAAATAAAAATCGTAACCAAGCTTAATTAGACATAAAAAATTACAAATTTATAGAAAATATTATTCGTTATCCCCGAGGTGTATAGAGAGTGTTCATTTCCATAATTTGTGCAATCATTTAGAGTAAACAGTTGTTAAAGTATCATTATTATAATTATCATCATTATTACCATTGCTATAAAAATAGTAATAATATATTCGAGATATTGTCATTTCCTCGGCACCAAAACTAATGTTTGTCGGAACCAATCAACTTGATTTTTTTATGTGCTCCTTCTTTAATAAGGGAACCTCGCTCAAATGAAAAAAAAGGGGTTACAAAAAGAACCAACATGACATACAGGAATAACAGTTAGTATTATTCTTAGAAGGCCAAGGTCCAAATCCACCTTAATTTTAGACCCAGAAAGGGTTATTTATTAGTATTGACTCTTTGTCTAAATCAGCTGTATGAGTTGCTTTGTATATAAGTCACACTGTACTCTGTAAACTAACCAGGCACATAGCTATGGTCAGCTATGTCATAGTTTCAAAGTGTATTTGGGTCAACAAACTTACAGTTCTTGTAGCGAACTAAGTCCTGAGAAAACATTTTCTGGGAGGTGAGTTATTTCATTGTTATAAAGTGATCTAGAATAAAAAAACATGAAACGTAATGTCTATGGAAACTAGTCCAAAACTAAGTAACGAAGTTTTAACTCATGTTAACACTACTTTTTAAAGTACACTCAGCAACAGACAGCATTCGAACTAAACAAGAACAATTCCATGAAATCAATTTTAGGTTTTATTGCAGTTTCCTTCTTAGCATTCGCTGATCACAGCTTTACTCGATTCTACTTAGATAAGAGCAGTACAATTAAACCCAAATGACCTTTCATGGAGCCCGCGCAATCGACTCAATGCGATCAAATCAAAGGAAAAATGGATGACAGTGGACAATTCTTTGTGGAGTATCCACGCGCAAAGCTGTGTCATATTGTGAATTCGAATTAAAGAAGAGCAATTCAATAAATTTCATTTTAGCTTATATTGCAGTTTCGTTTTCAGCATTTGCTGATCACGGCTTTACTCGACTCTACTTACTTAATAGATAAGATCAATACATTTAATCCCAACTGTCCTCCATAGGGTCTATGGGAAATACTCAGCACGAACAAATCAAAACAAAAATGGATGACAGTGGATTTGATAGTTTCAAAGAAAAGAATAAAAAAAAACTAAAACAGAACACCAAAAAGCTGGAAAAATCATACAAAATCAAAAGTATTTAAACAAAGGTAAACGTTTCTCAGCGAATAATAAGGCAAGAGACTGGCCCTCACCAACTGGCTAACGCACGGCCGGAGGAAAAAGTAAGAAGAATATTTCTGGCTCAAAAAAATAGGTGTTACAAAGAGAACCAACATGACATACTGGAATAACAGTTAGCATTAAACTTAGAAGGCTAAGGTCCAAATGCACCTTAATTTTAGACCCAAACATGAAACGTAATGTCTATGGAAACTAGTACAAAACTAAGTAACGAAGTTTTAACTCATGTTCACACTACTTTTTAAAGTACACTCAGCAACAGACAGCATTCGAACTAAACAAGAACAATTCCATGAAATCAATTTTAGCTTTTATTGCAGTTTCCTTCTTAGCATTCGCTGATCACAGGTTTACTTGATTCTACTTAGATAAGAGCAGTACAATTAAACCCAAATGACCTTTCATGGAGCCCACGCAATCGACTCAATGCGATCAAATCAAAGGAAAAATGGATGACAGTGGACAATTCTTTGTGGAGTATCCACGCGCAAAGCTGTGTCATATTGTGAATTCGAATTAAAGAAGAGCAATTCAATAAATTTCATTTTAGCTTATATTGCAGTTTCGTTTCCAGCATTTGCTGATCACGGCTTTACTCGACTCTACTTACTTAATAGATAAGATCAATACATTTAATCCCAATTGTCCTCCATAGGGTCTATGGGAAATACTCAGCACGAAAGAATCAAAACAAAAATGGATGACAGTGGATTTGATAGTTTCAAAGAAAACAATTAAAAAAAACTAAAACAGAAAACCACAAAGGTGGAAAAATCATGCAAAATCAAAAGTACTTAAACAAAGGTAAACGTTTCTCAGCGAATATAAAGACAAGAGACTGGGCCTCACCAATTGGCTAACGCGCGGCCGGAGGAAAAAGTAAGAAGAATATTTCTAGCCAGATACTAAGGAGTACTGGCCCTGGTTTCTGCTGTTAACGTAGACTTTTGATTTCTGAACAAGCATTTTCATGACCAAATCTCTTCAATTGAAACACATACATTTTTCTGTGAGTGTTAATGAAAAAACCTTCTCTTTACGGATCATAAAGTAAAAAATCGAAGTTTTCGCGCATAGTGTTCGGAAATACTAAAGTTTCATGATGTCCTGATTGTTCTAAATTTGGAAGAGTTTTCAAGAACCATAAAATCTTTATTTTTAAATAATAATAGTAATAATAATAATAATAACAATAGTAAGAATAATAATAATTTTAAACTTGCAATATTTTACACTAAAATAAAAATCTTAATTTAGCTTAATTAGACATTATAAAAAATTACAAATTTATAGAAAATATTATTCGTTATACCCATGGTGTACAAAAAGTGTTCATTTCTATAATTCATTCGATCATTTGGAGCACACTTATTAAAATATCATTATTATGATTAGGATTATTATTACCACTGCTAGAGAAATAGTAAAAATAGTAATAATGATAATGATTCGCATTTATTCGAGATATTGTCATTTCCTCGACGCCAAAACAAATGTTTGTCGGTACTGAGAAATCAACTTGATTTTTTTATGTGCTCCTTTCTTTAATAAGGGGATCTCACTCAAATCAAAAAAATAGATGTTACAAAAAGAACCAACATGACATACTGGAATAACAGTTAGCATTAAACTGAGAAGGCTAAGGTCCAAATGCACCTTAATTTTAGACCCAAACATGAAACGTAATGGCTATGGAAACTAGTACAAAACTAACTAACGAAGTTTTAACTCATGTTCACACTACTTTTTAAAGTACACTCAGCAACAGTACAGCATTCGAACTAAACAAGAACAATCCCATGAACTCAATTTTAGCTTTTATTGCAGTTTCGTTCTTAGCATTCGCTGATCACAGCTTTATTCGATTCTACTTAGATAAAAGCAGTACAATTAAACCCAAATGACCTCCATAGAGCCCGCGCAATCGACTCAGAGGGATCAAATCAAAGGAAAAATGGATGACAGTGGACAATTCTTTCTGGAGTATGCACGCGCAAAGCTGTGTCATATTTATTTGTAATTCGAATTAAACAAGAACAATTCAACGAATTTTATTTTAGGTTATAATGCGGTTTCGTTTTCAGCATTTTCTGATCACGGTTTTACTTGATTCTACTTATTTAATAGATAAGAGCAGTACAATTAATCCCAATTGTCCTTCATAGGGTCTACCGGAAAAACTCAGCGCAAAAAAATCAAAACAAAAATCGATGACAGTGGATTTGATACTTTCAAAGAAAACAATTTTAAAAAAACTAAAACAGAACACCGAAAAGCTGGAAAAATAATACAAAATGAAAAGTATTTAAACAAAGGTAAACGTTTCTCAGCGAATAATAAAGCAAGAGACTGGCCCCCACCAACTGGCTAACGCGCGGCCGGAGGAAAGAGTAAGAAAAAAATTTTTGGCTAGATACTAAGCAGCACTGGCCCTGGTTTCTGCTGTTAATGAGACTTTTGATTTCTGAACAAGGATTCTTATGACCAAATCTGTGCAATTGAAACACATATCTTTTTCCGTAAGCGTTAATGAAAAACGTTCTCTTTACGGATCATAAAGTAAAAAATCTAATAGTTCTAAACTTGGAGGACTTTTTGAGAACTATAAAATCTTTATTTCTAAATAATAATAATAAGAATATTTACAATGGTAATGATAATAATAATAATAATTTTAAACTTACAATATTTTACACTAAAATAAAAATCTTAACCAAGCTTAATTAGACATTATAAAAAATTACAAATTTATAGAAAATATTATTCGTTATACCCGTGGTGTACAAAAAGTATTCATTTCTATAATTCATGCAATCATTTGGAGTAAACACTTATTAAAATATCATTATTATGATTATGATTATTATTACCATTGCTATAGAAATAGTAATAATAGTAATAATAATAATGATTCACATTTATTCGAGATCTTGTCATTTCCTCGACGCCAAAACTAATGTTTGTTGGTACTGAGAAATCAACTTGATTTTTTTATGTGCTCCTTTCTTTAATAAGGGGACCTCGCACAAATGAAAAAAATAGGTGTTACAAAAACAACCAATATGACATACTGGAATAACAGTTAGCATTAAACTTAGAAGGCTAAGGTCCAAATGCACGTTAGTTTTAGACCCAGAAAGGGTTATTTATTACTATTGACACTTTGTTTAAATCAGCTGTATTAGTCGCTTTGTATGTAAGTCACACTGTACTCTGTAAACTAACGAGGCACATAGCTATGGTCAGCTATGTCATAGTTTCAAAGTGTATTTGGGTCAACAGACTTACAGTTTTTGTAGCCCACTAAGTCCTGAGAAAACACTTTCTGGGAGGTGAGTTCTTTCATTGTTATTAATCCATCTAGAATAAAAAAAACATGAAACGTAATGTCTATAGAAACTAGTCCAAAACTATAGTTTTGTAACGAAGTAACGAAGTTTTAACTCATCTTAAAACAACTTTTTAAAGTACACTCAGCAACAGACAGCATTCGAACTAAACAAGAACAATTCCATGAACTCAATTTTAGCTTTTATTGCAGTTTCGTTCTTAGCATTCGCTGATCACAGCTTTCCTCGATTCTACTTAGATACGAGCCGTACAATTAAACCCAAATGACCTCCATGGATCCCGTGCAATCGACTCAGAGCGATCAAATCAAAGGAAAAATGGATGACAGTGGACAATTCTTTGTGGAGTATCCACGCGCAAAGCTGTCTCATATTGTGAATTCGAATTAGACAAGAATAATTCAATGAATTTCATTTTAGTTTATA
>NW_027179688.1:277631-280131 GCF_036669935.1 Montipora foliosa | reverse complement strand
CGCGCAAAGCTGTGTCATATTGTGAATTCGAATTAAACAAGAGCAATTCAATGAATTTCATTTTAGCTAAATATATTGCAGTTTCGTTCTCAGCATTTGCTGATCACGGCTTTACTCGACTCTACTTATTTAATAGATAAGAGCAGTACAATTAATCCCAATTATCCCTCCATAGGGTCTACGGGAAATACTCAGCGCGAACAAAACAAAACAAAAATGGATGACAGTGGATTTGATAGTTTCAAAGAAAAGAATAAAAAAAACCAAAACAAAACACCAAAAAGCTGGAAAACTCATACAAAATCAAAAGTATTTAAACAAAGGTAAACGTTTCTCAACGAATAATAAGGCAAGAGACTGGCCCTCACAAACTGGCTAACGCACGGCCGGAGGAAAAAGTAAGAAGAATATTTCTGGCTAGATACTAAGGAGTACTGGCCCTGGTTCCTGCTGTTAACGTAGACTTTTGATTTCTGAACAACCATTTTCATGACCAAATCTGTTCAATTTAAACACATACATTTTTCCGTGAGCGTTAATGAAAAACCTTCTCTTTACGGATCATAAAGTAAAAAGTCGAAGTTTTTGCGAATAGTGTTCGGAAAGAATAGAGTTTCATGATGTCCTCATTGTTCTAAATTTGGAAGACTTTTCGAGAACTATAAAATCTTTATTTCTAAATAATAATAGTAATAATAATAATAATTACAATAGTAATAATAATAACAATTTTAAACTTACAATATTTTACACTAAAATGAAAATCTTAATTAAGCTTAATTAGACATTATAAAAAGTTACAAATTTATAGAAAATATTATTCGTTATACCCGTGGTGTACAAAATGTGTTCATTTCTATAATTCATGCAATCATTTGGAGTAAACACTTATTAAAATATCATTATTATGATTATGATTATTATTACCATTGCTATAGAAATAGTAATAATAGTAATAATGATAATGATTCGCATTTATTCGAGATATTGTCATTTCCTTGATGCCAAAACTAATGTTTGTCGGTACTGAGAAATCAACTTTATTTTTTTATGTGCTCCTTTCTTTAATAAGGGGACCTCGCTCAAAGGAAAAAAATAGGTGTTACAAAAAGAACCAACATGACATACTGGAATAACAGTTAGCATTAAACTTAGAAGGCTAAGGTCCAAATGCACCTTAATTTTAGACCCAAACATGAAACGTAATGTCTATGGAAACTAGTACAAAACTAAGTAACGAAGTTTTAACTCCTGTTAACACTACTTTTTAAAGTACACTCAGCAACAGTACAGCATTCGAACTAAACAAGAACAATTCCATGAACTCAATTTTAGCTTTTTTTGCAGTTTCGTTCTCAGCATTCGCTGATCACAGCTTTATTCGATTCTACTTAGATAAAAGCAGTACAATTAAACCCAAATGACCTCCATAGAACCCACGCATTCGACTCAGAGCAATTAAATCAAAGGGAAAATGGATGACAGTGGACAATTCTTTCTGGAGTATCCACGCGCAAAGCTTTGTCATAATTATTGTGAATTCGAATTAAACAAGAACAATTCAATGAATTTTATTTTAGCTTATATTGCGGTTTCGTTTTCAGCATTTTCTGATCACGGATTTACTCGATTCTACTTATTTAATAGATAAGAGCAGTACAATTAATCCCAATTGCCCTCCATAGGGTCTACGGGAAATACTCAGCGCAAACAAATCAAAACAAAAATGGATGACAGTGGATTTGATAGTTTCAAAGAAAACAATTTAAAAAAAATAAAACGGAACACCAAAAAGCTGGAAAAATCATACAAAATCAAAAGTATTTAACCAAAGGTAAATGTTTCTCAGCGAATAATAGGGCAAGAGACTGGCCCTCACCAACTGGCTAACGTGTGGCCGGAGGAAAAGGTAAGAAGAATATTTTTGGCTACATACTAAGGAGTACTGGCCCTGGTTTCTGCTGTTAACGTAGACTTTTGATTTCTGAACAAGGCTTTTTATGACCAAATCTGTGCAATTGAAACACATACATTTTTCCGTGAGCGTCAATGAAAAACCTTCTCTTTACGGATCATAAAGTAAACAATCTGATTGTTCTAAATTTGGAGGACTTTTCGAGAACTATAAAATCTTTATTTCTAAATAATAATAATAATATTAATAATATTTACAATAGTAATGAAAATACTAATAATTTTAAACTTACAATATTTTACACTAAAATAAAAATCTTAACCAAGCTTAATTAGACATTATAAAAAATTACAAATTTATAGAAAATATTATTCGTTATACACTGTACCCGTGGTGTACAAAAAGTCTTCATTTCTATAATTCATGCAATCATTTGGAGTAAACACTTATTAAAATATCATCATTATGATTATGATTATTATTACCAGTGCTGTAGAAATAGTAATAATAGTAATAATAATAATGCTTCACATTTATTCGAGATATTGTCATTTCCTCGATGCCAAAACTAATGTTTGTCGGTAC
>NW_027179688.1:242631-265131 GCF_036669935.1 Montipora foliosa | reverse complement strand
CTACGGCCGCTACATCGACGACTGCATTGGCGCTATTTCATCCAGCAGAGAAGAACTCGATCAATTTATAACCTCCGTCAACTCTTTTCATCCGGCTCTTAAATATACCTGGGAAATTTCGGAAACTTCATTGGCTTTCCTAGATATCAAATTTTCTATTAGAGGCAACGTGCTATGTACTAGTGTGCACTACAAACCTACTGATTCACACAGTTATTTGTTGTATTCATCGTCACATCCATCACATGTCAAGAACTCCATTCCTTATTCTCAATTTCTTAGACTTCGACGTCTATGTAGTGATGACTCCGATTTTTCCAGCAAATCAGAGGAGATGTGCCAGTTCTTCGAAAAACGTGGCTATCCTGTCTCTGTGGTCAAAGCGGGCCATCATCGCGCCCAACAATTTGATCGACAGTCATCACTACAAACGTCACAAAAAGATAAGAATGACAGAATTCCATTCACCCTCACTTTCCATCCTCATAATCACGCAGTCAAAAGCATCATTCTTAGTAATTTTAAATTACTCCAAAATGATCCCGAGACTGGTAGAATCTTTTCGCAACCTCCACTTATTTCATTCAAACGCGACAAAAACGTAGGCAACTTTTTAGTTAGAAGCGCGCTCAAAACCAACGAGCAACCCGGCACTTTCAAATGCGCGCGCTCACGATGCAAAACTTGTCTTTTCATTGTTAACACTAGCAAGATATCGGGACCTAAGCGATCTGTTAAGATCACCGATCGTTTCACATGTACCTCCGCAAATGTCATTTATTGCATAACCTGTACGTTATGCAATAAATGAAACTAGACCCTCTGTGAGGGTATACTGGGTTGCCTGTGGTACGTGTAGCGTTCCAGGCAATTTTTTTCAAGTTGGGGGGTCATTAAGACCTTTTAAGGGGTCACCCAGAAGTCATACCAGAAGAGGCCGTTTGGCTCACAGGTCCTTACACGTTCGTACGACGAAACAGATCCTTTTCTGAGGCTGAGGTTAAAAACCTGGCTACCGGCCTATTAATTAATCATTTGCCAGAAAGAAGAAATTCCTGACCTCTTTAAAAAAAAAATTGACACGCATTGCTTACGTGTGGTAGTGAAGTAACACAGCGATTTATTCCATAATGTCAACTGAGCTGTGTGTTGTCTTCCAGGAGATTCAAGTTGTCCTAGCGTAAATATGTAGCTCTAACAGTGCACGATATTGTTTTGGTTTTGTCTATCATTGTAGTGCCATGGTAGAAGTCTTGGGTAAATAGCCTGAGAAGACATGTGGTTACTAGCAAAGTACTGAACTCAGAAAGATTGAAGAAAATAAATGGGAAGTGAAAAACATTGACTTCTGGTATGACATGTTGACAGTTGTCTTTGCGTAATATTTAGGTCTAACAGTACACGATATTGTTTTGGTATTGTCTATCATTGTAGCGCCATGGTAGAAGTCTTAGATAAATAGCCCCTTGAGAAGACATGTGGTTACTAGCAAAGTACTGAACCCAGAGAGATTGAAGAAAATAAAAAGAATCGAGAAACATTGGCTTCTGGCCTGACGTGTTGATCATGCAACTTCTTTCCACCACAAGTGTAAGCGTCCACTGACAGCATCTGACAAGTTGAAATCTGAAGTTAATCCCTCTCCGGCGGGGTTAGTATCTGTATGGGCGACCTAAGAAATATGCCACTTAGTAACAGAAGCATAGGACCGAAAATTCTATTTTAATGCTATCAAATGCAAACCAAGCAAGATACAGATTTTGTTAGCTTGCTTTATGCAAAACAAATATTGATGTAAAAGTAAATAAATATGGATACACAGATTTTAAGAAGAGCAGAAGGCAGTTTCAGGACGGTCGATCGAGAATAAAATATTTTGCCATCGGTAACAAAATTTACGACATGAAAACAACATTAATTTTGAACCACGAATATAAAAAGTTACCATCAGCGAAAAACATTTTGGGAGATTTTAGTTTTTTTGGTTGTTATTGTACTTTTGGCTGCACCGAGTAAATCGCACATCGAATTCAGCGGGCGCAGTGATCAAGTTACCGCGAAACAGTGAAGCATCTGTGTCAAATGATGCCAAGATACCGGGTTTTTGGGTTTACCTCGGTGTAAAAACCTGTGAAACTTTTTCTTTGTTTTGTTAGCTCGTGGTGGGGTTAGGTTATTGTTTGATGTTTTTTTGCTCTTTTGTTTTCCTTTGTGTTACGTCATCTGTGAGTTTCACAGGTTTTTACACCGAGGATGAGCCGGGTTTTTGTTTTTTTTAGTTTTCTTTTTCTTTCAATTGTTATAAATTTTGACAAGAAATGTGCGAATTCAACACAAAGATCACAATCGCCCAATTCTCAGAGGTTGACCATTGTTTCTGGAAAATCAAAAATTTACTCTCCAAGACAAGGTTATTTATGACCAGGTAATTCCATCGTTTTGGTAATAGCAGCTACTTTATTATTCATCAGCGTCACAATCTTTTGCCGATTTTGGGGGTCATTTTGTTGAAACTCAAGCACGCTTCCAACAGACCTGTTTATTTTCGTGACTTATGCGTTACCACAAAAATTCTCCCCGTATCACATTTCAACACATGTATGCAAATTTGCAAAGCTCGAAAATTACACAACATGATAAATTTACAAAAGCTGGAAATTTCACAGAAACATTTTCCAGCGAAACATTTATTGAAACAAGCAACATATTTGCTATAAGAGGCAAGAAACCCTTCCTATTTCAGTTGCGTGTGTGCAAGCGAAACAATCACAAAGCATATGCAATTAAATAAATTTCTGACAGTTCACATCAAACCCTTTTCGAAAGAACCTTGACCGTACATAATAAAGCACAAAAGAGACAACAAGCTTTCATTCAAATAATTTTTCACTGTCGCATTTACAATTTTTTTTAACCTTTGCAGAGTTGAGTACAAAATGAATGTTACTTGCCGGACAAACAGGCAAACTTTAAATAGATGCGACTTCAGTAAACACTGTGAGACACACAACAGAGATCACAGATCTACTTGTGGTGTTCGATTCCTTCTCTGTCTTTGTTGAACCCGTAAGTTACCAGAGAAATTTCCATTTGGTTTCAGTGTTGTACGTAACACCACCTTGGCGAAATATTAGAAGTACAGCTCATTTTGATTTCGGCTCGACGGGCGAAAGATTCACGCTGTCGAAGTCCATTACTCGTCGCTTTTAAGGTTCCAGATCTTTATGTTTCACCGCCTGTCTTGACGTTCCATTCTTGAGCTCCATATGGGTATATTTCTTTAAAGATATACTAAAACGCCATTCGCGTTACAATGACTTTCGAAGCCATTACAGGTTAATTGTGCAGAGCAAGCTACGCATTACCCCAGCCCCCTCAAACCTAACAAAATACGCAGAGAAGACTCTATGCACACCACTTAGCAGGGGAGTGACAGGCAAGAATTTTCCCGACACGGAAAATAACAAAAAAACCCACGAAATCAAACCGAGATTCCGACTGGGTTTGGCAACCCAGTAATTATACATTGGTGAGACAGGTAGACGACTAGGTGACCGATTCCGCGAACACCTTCGCGATGTTGAGAAGAATGACAAGGATGCATCTAAGCCAGTCGCTCGCCATTTTAATCTGCCTAACCACTCCAAAAAACACATGGCTATCTGCGGCCTTTCCCTACATCTAGGTACGACGGAAAGCCGCAAGAATCTGGAGCAAAAATTCATCTTTCAAATCGGCACCCTTAATCCTCACGGTATTAACGAACGCTTTTCATTTAACTAATATATTCCTACTTTTCACGTTGCCATGTTACCACCAATAGCGTAGCTCCTACTCTACTATAATAACTACACGTAACCCATAATCCCTCGATTCGCTCTGACGAAGGGCTAACGCTTGAAACGTCAGCTTTTAGAATCTCTGTACGGTGGTCAATTTACATTATCAACTCCGTTGATGAACCAAATTTTTGTATACTACTTCCCCAACGACGCAGCACCACAGTTTCTTCAGAAACTACCCCTTCAACAAACTTACAGTTGTTGTAGCGCACTAAGTCCTGAGAAAACATTTTCTGGGAGGTGAGTTATTTCATTGTTATCAAGTGATCTAGAATGAAAAAAATATTAAACCTAATGTCTATGGAAACTAGTCCAAAACTAAGTAACGAAGTTTTAACTCATGTTAACACTACTTTTTAAAGTACACTCAGCAACAGTACAGCATTCGAACTAAAGAAGAACAATTCCATGAACTCAATTTTAGCTTTTATTGCAGTTTCGTTCTTAGCATTCGTTGATCACAGCTTTATTCGATTCTACTTAGATAAAAGCAGTGCAATTAAACCCAAATGATCTCCATGGAGCCCGCGCAATCGACTCAGAGCGATCAAATCAAAGGAAAAATGGATGACAGTGGACAATTCCGTTGTGGAGTATCCATGCGCAAAGCTGTGTCATATTGTGAATTCGAACTAAACAAGAACAATTCAATGAATTTCATTTTAACTTAAATTGCAGTTTCGTTTTCAGCATTTTCTGATCACGGTTTTACTCGATTCTACTTATTTAATAGATAAGAGCAGTACAATTAATCCCAATTGTCCCTCCATAGGGTCTACGGGAAATACTCAGCGCGAACAAATCAAAACAAAAATGGATGAGAGTGGATTTGATAGTTTCAAAGAAAACAATTAAAAAAAAAATAAAACAGAACACCAAAAAGCTGGAAAAATCATGCAAAATCAAAAGTATTTCAACAAAGGTAAACGTTTCTCAGCGAATAATAAGGCAAGAGACTGGCCCTCACCAACTGGCTAACACACGGCCGGAGGAAAAAGTAACAAGAATATTTTTGGCTAGATACTAAGGAGAAGTCTGGCCCTGATTTCTGCTGTTAACGTAGACTTTTGATTTCTGAACAAGGATTTTCATGACCAAATCTGTTCAATTGAAACACATATATTTTTTCGTGAGCGTTAATGAAAAACCTTCTCTTTACGAATCATAAAGTAAAAAATCGAAGTTTTGCGTATAGTGTTCGGAAATAGAGTTTCATGATGTCCCGATTCTTCTAAATTTGGAGGACTTTTCGAGAACTATAAAATCTTTATTTCTAAATAATAATAATAATAATAATATTTACAATAGTAATAAAAATAATAATAATTTTAAACTTACAATATTTTACTGTAAAATAAAAATCTTAACCAAGCTTAATTAAAAATTATAAAAAATTACAAATTTATAGAAAATATTATTTGTCATACCCGTGGTGTACAAAAAGTGTTCATTTCTATAATTCATGCAATCACTTGGAGTAAACACTTATTAAAATATCATTATTATGATTATGATTATTATTACCATTGCTATAGAAATAGTAATAATAGTAATAATAATAATAATGATTCACATTTATTCGAGATCTTGTCATTTCCTCCACGCCAAAACTAATGTTTGTCGGTACTGAGAAATCAACTTGATTTTTTTATGTGCTCCTTTCTTTAAAAGGAGACCTCGCTCAAATGAAAAAAATAGGTGTTACAGAAAAACCAACATGACATACTGGAATAACAGTTAGTATTAAACTTAGAAGGGTAAGGTCCAAATCCACCTTAATTTTAGACCCAGAAAGGGTTATTTATTAGTATTGACTCTTTGTCTAACTCAGCTGTATGACTTGCTTTGTATATAAGTCACACTGAACTCTGTAAAGTAACCAGGCACATAGCTATGGTCAGCTATGTCATAGTTTGAAAGTGTATTTGGGTCAACAAACTTACAGTTCTTGTAGCGCACTAAGTCCTGAGAAAACATTTTCTGGGAGGTGAGTTATTTCATTGTTATAAAGTGATCTAGAATAAAAAAACATGAAACGTAATGTCTATGGAAACTAGTCCGAAACTAAGTAACAAAGTTTTAACTCATGTTAACACTACTTTTTAAAGTACACTCAGCAACAGACAGCATTTGAACTAGATTACTCTAGGAGTCACTCTGAGTGTTAAGGCTAGGCTTCAGTTCTTGGATGAATACCATCTCGTAAACGAGGCAGTCAAAACTGCCTTGCTTACGAGATGCTATTCATCCAAGAACTGAAGCCTAGCCTTAACACTCAGAGTGACTCCATGAGTGCTAAACTCTTTGTTTAGCTTGTAGCTTATTTTTTAATGAACTATTGTTTATCTTGTATTTATAAAAATAGTATTAATATATTCGAGATATTGTCATTTCCTCGGCACCAAAACTAATATTTGTCGGAAGCAATCAACTTGATTTTTTTATGTGCTCCTTTCTTTAATATGGGAACCTCGCTCAAATGAAAAAATAGGTGCTACAAAAAAAACCAACATGACATACCGGAATAACAGTTAGTATTATTCTTAGAAGGCCAAGGTCCAAATCCACCTTAATTTTAGACCCAGAAAGGGTTATTTATTACTATTGACTCTTTGTCTAAGTCAGCTGTATGAGTCGCTTTGTATATAAGTCACACTGTACTCTGTAAACTAACCAGGCACATAGCTATGGTCAGCTATGTCATAGTTTGAAAGTGTATTTGGGTCAACAAACTTACAGTTCTTGTAGCGCACTAAGTCCTGAGAAAACATTTTCTGGGAGGTGAGTTATTTCATTGTTATCAAGTGATCTAGAATGAAAAAAACATGAAACGTAATGTCTATGGAAACTAGTCCAAAACTAAGTAACGAAGTTTTAACTCATGTTAACACTACTTTTTAAAGTACACTCAGCAACAGACAGCATTCGAACTAAACAAGAGCAATTCCATGAACTCAATTTTAGCTTTTATTACAGTTTCGTTCTTAGCATTCGCTGATCACAGCTTTACTCGATTCTACTTAGATAAAAGCAGTATAATTAACCCAAATGACCTCCATGGAGCCTGCGCAATCGACTCAGAGCGATCAAATCAAAGGAAAAATGGATGACAGTGGACAATTCTTTGTGGAGTATCAAAGCGCAAAGCTGTCTCATATTGTGAATTCGAATTAAACAAGAGCAATTCAATGAATTTCATCCTAGCTTATATCGCAGTTTCGTTCTCAGCATTTGCTGATCACAGCTTTACTCGATTCTACTTACTTAATAGATAAGATCAATACAATTAATTCCAATTGTCCTCCATAGGGTCTACGGGAAATACTCAGCGCGAACAAATCAAAACAAAAAAGGATGACAGAGGATTTGATAGTTTCAAAGAAAACAATAAAAAAAACTAAAACAGAACACCAGAATACTGGAAAAATCATACAAAATCAAAAGTATTTAAACAAAGGTAAACGTTCCTCAGGGAATAATAAGGCAAGAGACTGGCCTTCACCAACTGGCTAACCCACTGCAGGAGGAAAAAGTAAGAAGAATATTTTTGGCTAGATACTAAGCAGTACTGGCGCTGGTTTCTGCTGTTAACGTAGACTTCTGATTACTGAACAAGGATTTTCATGACCAAATCTGTTCAATTCAAACACATACATTTTTCCGTGAGCGTTAATGAAAAACCTTCTCTTTACGGATCATAAAGTAAAAAATTGGGATTTTTGCGTATAGTGTTCGCAAATAAAAGAGTTTCATGATGTCCTTATTGTTCTAAATTTGGAGGACTTTTCGAGAACTATATAATCTTTATTTCTAAATAATAATAATAATAATAAGAATAATAATAATAATTACAATAGTAAAAATAATAATAATTTTAAACTTACAATATTTTATACTAAAATAAATATGTTAACCGAGCTGAATTAGACATTATAAAAAATTACAAATTTATAGAAAATATTATTTGTTTTACCCGTGGTGTACAAAACGTGTTCATTTCTATAATTCATGCAATCATTTGGAGTAAACACTTATTAAAATATCATTATTATGATTATGATTATTATTACTATTGTTATAGAAATAGTAATAATAGTAATAATAATAATGATTCGCATTTATTCCAGATATTGTCATTTCCTCGACGCCAAAATTAATGATTGTCGGTACTGAGAAATGAACTTGATTTTTTTATGTGCTCCTTCTTTAATAAGGGAACCTCGCTTAAATGAAAAAAAAGGGGTTACAAAAAGAACCAACATGACATACAGGAATAACAGTTAGTATTATTCGTAGAAGGGTAAGGTCCAAATCCACCTTAATTTTAGACCCAGAAAGGGTTATTTATTAGTATTGACTCTTTGTCTAAATCAGCTGTATGAGTTGCTTTGTATACAAGTCACACTGTACTCTGTAAAGTAACCAGGCACATAGCTATGGTCAGCTATGTCATAGTTTGAAAGTGTATTTGGGTCAACAAACTTACAGTTCTTGTAGCGCACTAAGTCCTGAGAAAACATTTTCTGGGAGGTGAGTTATTTCATTGTTATAAATCCATCTACAATAAAAAAAAAACATGAAACGTAATGTCTATGGAAACTAGTCCAAAACTAAGTAACGAAGTTTTAACTCATGTTAACACTACTTTTTAAACTACACTCAGCAACAGTACAGCATTCAAACTAAACAAGAACATTTCCATGAACTCAATTTTAGCTTTTATTGCAGTTTCGTTGTTAGGATTCGCTGATCGTAGCTTTACTCGATTCTACTTAGATAAGAGCAGTACAATTAAACCCAAATGACCTCCATGGATCCCGCGCAATCGACTCAGAGCGATCAAATCAAAGAAAAAATGGATGACAGTGGACAATTCTTTGTGGAGTATCCATGCGCAAAGCTGTCTCATATTGTGAATTCGAAAACAAGAATAATTCAATGAATTTCATTTTACCTTATATTGCGGTTTCGTTTTCAGCATTTTCTGATCACGGTTTTACTCGATTCTACTTACTTAATAGATAAGAGCAATACAATTAATTCCAATTGTGCTTCATAGGGTCTACGGGAAATACTCAGCGCGAACAAATCAAAACAAAAATGGATGACAGTGCATTTGATAGTTTCAAAGAAAACAATAAAAAAAAACTAAAACAGAACACCAGAAAGCTGGAAAAATCATACAAAATCAGAAGTATTTAAACAAAGGTAAAGGTTTCTCAGCGAATATAAAGGCAAGAGACTGGCCCTCACCAACTGGCTAACGCGCAGCAGGAGGAAAAAGTAAGAAGAATATTTTTGGCTAGATACTAAGGAGAACTGTCCCTGGTTTTTGCTGTTGACGTAGACTTCTGATTTCTGAACGAGGGTTTTTATGACCAAATCTGTGCAATTGAAACAGGTACATTTTTCCGTGAGCGTTTATGAAAAACCTTCTCTTTACGGATCATAAAGTAAAAAATCGAAGTTTTTCCGTAAAGTGTTCGCAAAGAATAGAGTTTCATGATGTCCTGATTGTTCTAAATTTGGAGGAATTTTCGAGAACTATAAAATCTTTCTTTATAAATAATAATAATAATAATAATAATAATAATAATATTTACAATAGTAATAATATTAAAAATAATTTAAACTTACAATATTTTACACTAAAATAAATATCTTAACCAAGCTTAATTAGACAATATAAAAAATTACAAATTTATAGAAAATATTATTTGTTATACCCGTGGTGTACAAAAAGTGTTCATTTCTATAATTTATGCAATCATTTGGAGTAAACACTTTTTAAAATATCATTATTATCATTATGATTATTATTACCATTGCTATAGAAATAGTAATAATAGTAATAATAATAATGATTCCCATTTATTCGAGATATTGTCATTTCTTCGATGCCAAAACTAATGTTTGTCGGTACTGAGAAATCAACTTGATTTCTTTATGTTCTCCTTTCTTTAATAAGGGGACCTCGCTCAAATGAAAAAAATAGGTGTTAGAAAAAGAACCAACATGACATACTGGAATAACAGTTAGTATTAAACTTAGAAGGCTAAGGTCCAAATACACCTTA
Organism: Montipora foliosa; assembly: GCF_036669935.1. NCBI lineage: Eukaryota > Metazoa > Cnidaria > Anthozoa > Scleractinia > Acroporidae > Montipora > Montipora foliosa. Next base: position 255,213 of record NW_027179688.1, on the reverse strand, counting down.
ATTTTAGACCGAGAAAGGGTTATTTATTACTATTGACTCTTTGTTTAAATCAGCTGTATGAGTCGCTTTGTATATTAGTCACACTGCACTCTGTAAAGTAACCAGGCACATAGCTATGGTCAGCTCTGTCATAGTTTGAAAGTGTGTTCGGGTCAACAAACTTACAGGGATTGTAGCGTCCTAAGTCCTGAGAAAACATTTTCTGGGAGGTGAGTTATTTCATTGTTATAAAGCCCTCTAGAATAAAAAAAACATGAAACGTAATGTATATGAAAACTAGTCAGAAACTGATCACAGCTTTACTCGATTCTACTTAGATAAGAGCAGTACAATTAAACCCAAATGACCTCCATGTTCCCGTGCAATCGACTCAGAGCGATCAAATCAAAGGAAAAATGGATGGCAGAGGACAATTCTTTGTGGAGTATGCACGCGCAAAGCTGTGTCATATTGTAAATTCGAATTAACAAGAACAATTCAATGAATTTCGTTTTAGCTTATATTGCAGTTTCGTTCTCAGCATTTGCTGATCACGGCCTTACTTGATTCTACTTACTGAATAGATAAGAGCAATACAATTAATTCCAATTATCCTCCATAGGGTCTATGGGAACGACTCAGCGCGAACAAATCAAAACAAAAATGGATGACAGTGGATTTGATAGTTTTAAAGAAAACAATAACAAAAACTAAAACAGAACACCAAAAAGCTGGAAAAATCATACAAAATCAAAAGTATTTAAACAAAGGTAAACCTTTCTCAGGGAATAATAAGGCAAGAGACTGGCCCTCACCAACTGGATAACGCCCGGCCGGAGGAAAAAGTAAGAAGAATATTTCTAAGCAGATGCTATGGAGTTGCCTTAGTTTGTGCTGTTAACGTACACTTTTGATTTCTGAACAAGGATTTTAATGACCAAATCAGTGCAATTGAAACACATACATTTTTCCGCGAGCATTAATGAAAAATTTCTCTGTTTTCGCGCATAGTGTTCGGAAATAATAGAATTTCATGATGTCCTGAATGTTCTAAATTTAGAGGACTTTTTGAGAACTATAAAATCTTTACTTGTAAATAAAAATAATAATAATAATAATAATACTAATAACAATAATAATAATAATAATAATATGATGATGATTGAGGTAACGCGGCCGGAGGAAAAAGTAAGAAGAATATTTCTAGCCAGATACTAAGGAGTACTGGCCCTGGTTTCTGCTGTTAACGTAGACTTCTAATTTCTGAAGATGGATTTTCATGACCAAATCTGTTCAATTGAAACACATACATTTTTCCGTGAGCGTTTATGAAAAACCTTCTCTTTACGAATCATAAAGTAAAAAATCGAAGTTTTTGCGTATAGTGTTCGGAAATAATAAAGTTTTATAATGTCCTGATTGTTCTAAATTTGGAGGACTTTTCGAGAACTACAAAATCTTTATTTCTAAATAATAATAATAATAATAATAATAATATTATTATTATTGTCCTCCATAGGGTCTACGGCAACGACTCAGCACGAACAAATCAAAACAAAAATGGATGACAGTGGATTTGATAGTTTCAAAGAAAACAATAACAAAAACTAAAACAGAACACCAAAAAGGTGGAAAAATCACACAAAATCAAAAGTATTTAAACAAAGGTAAACATTTCTCAGCAAATAATAAGGCAAGAGACTGGCCCTCACCAACTGGCTAACGCGCGGGCGGAGGAAAAAGTAAGAAGAATATTTCTAACCAGATGCTAAGGAGTTGCCTTAGTTTGTGCTGTTAACGTAGACTTCTGATTTCTGAACAAGGATTTTAATGAACAAATCAGTGCAATTGAAACACATACATTTTTCCACGAGCATTAATGAAAAATTTCTCTGTTTTCGCGCATAGTGTTCGGAAATAATAGAATTTCATGATGTTCTAAATTTAGAGGACTTTTTGAGAACTATAAAATCTTTATTTCTAAATAATAATAATAATAATAATAATATGATGATGATGATTGAGGTAACATGTCCTTTTGATACGAGAATCCTGGAAGCAGAAACAGAGAAAATTAGCCGTTACCAAAACCTAAAATATGAATTGGAACGAATTTGGAACTGTAAAGAATTTAAAGTTATACCTATTGTGATTGGATCGCTGGGGACAATCTCTAAAACATTCGAATCTTGGCTAACTCAAGTCAGCGAAAAAATTCATTTCGGAACGCTACAAAAAGCTTGCCTCCTTGGAACTTCAACTTCAACTTATATCCATGGTGTATAAAACGTGTTCGTTTCTATAATTCATGGAACCATTTGGACAAAATACTTATTAAAATATCATTGTCATCATTATCATTATTACTATAAAAAATAGTAATAATAGTAATAATCATACGAATTTATTCGATATATTGTCATTTCCTGGACCCCAAAACTAATGTTTGCTTTGGTTTGCTACATGGCATTGGCAGACGAACTGTGCAGACGCTACGGGCGAATGACCTTCACACGGTCAGCGACCTTGCTCCAGTTATTGCTATCTTGGAAATAGGTTCTAACGACCTTTTGAAACTTCCACCGGAGACGGTCGGCTCTGCGATCGAAGATCTGGTGCGTCTGCCTAAGTGCGTTTATCAGTAGCATTTTCTTTCCGCATGCTATGTCGCAACAGTTCTGAACCAATATGTTAGTATTGTTTTAGCTGATTTACCCAATGCTTTTTGTTGTCGCCATCCTGAGTTCAATAATCCCATAAAGATTTCTATTTAGCGGACAAAGTTGACTCAAATCCATCCGGACAGTAAAGCTGTCGGTCTTCACGAGAATTGACCCATTGTTTACACGCTGGCTTTTAGTCATGTTTGATAATTTTCTTTGAAATGATTTTTGGTTCTTATTTTTGGCCTTTTTATTGGCCTTCTATGTATTTCAGGAGGAATTCAACCTCATTTGTTAACAAATTGGCTGTTATTTGCATAGTAATGTTTTAGGTTCTCTATGTTTGATCTTTTATTGTGAACCATTCATTTTCACCAGCAGTGTTTCCATATCTCTTGCTGTGTTCGCAAATTTCTCTCTAGTCATATGTAGTTATGATTGAATAATTTTGTGCTGGTCGCATGTAGTTATGCTGGCTTCTGCTAGTGGTATATGCACATGTAGTTATGCTGGCTGGTGATTGGTTATATGTAGTTATCCTAGCTTGATTTCTTTCATAGCCATGCATATGTAGGTATGCTGGCTTGTGGCTAGTGATATGTAGTTATCCTAGTGTTATTTCTTTCATAGCTATGCATATGTAGTTATGCTGGCTTGTGGCTTGTGATATGTAGATATCCAAGCCTTGTTTTTCTATGGTCAGCCATATATAGTTATGCTGGCTTGTGGCTAGTCATATGTAGTTATGCTAGCTTTGTTTTTCTTTTCTGGCATCAAGTGTCAACCAACGCGTCGACTTTGTGTCTTGACACGGTTTAGTGTTCCTGCCAGGTTAATTTTAAATCTCCTTGCCCACTTCACCCTTTCGATCTCATTTAGTATAATACTAGTCTTCCTGCTTTGTTTTTCGTTTGGTTCTGGGTGCTGTTTTGGTTTTGCAGATTGTCATCATGCCAAAAGCCAAGTCCAGTCGCTGTACATCTTAACTACCCTCATGAAACGTAGCAGCCCTCGATCTAGTGTCTAAGCCAGCGGCGCGGCTGTTCGGGCTGTTCTTGCAAGGACAGAACGGTCAACACAAGTTCAGTCTATCGCATTAGTGCCTGACCCTGATGTCTCTACCCACCCAAATGAGTCTGTGCTAGAAGAGCCGGTGCAATCCATGTTATCACCGCAGTGTATGGAGACCTTGATGACCCAGGTTGCAGAAGAAGTTTCTTGTCGTTTATCTCCTGCTGAGGCTTCCAGCAATCCGTCTCCAGCAGCATTATCAACTTTACAAGAGGTTCCAGTCACTTCCCCCGTTGGCCAGCAATCCGGCCCGTCAGCAATCTTGCATTCCTTTCAAAAATCACTGAAAAGGCATTTGCACAAGCTAGCTGCACTACAAATCTCCGATCACGTGTCGTCCAATCAAATGCTTCCGGAATTTCAATCAGCCTACCGAAAAAATTACAGTACGGAAACTGCCTTACTGCGCATGCGCAACGACATAGTCGTCAACATGAACAAACAACAAGTCACATTACTAGTGTTCCTAGATTTAAGCGCTGCTTTCGACACAGTAGACCATGACATATTACTGCGGCGCCTGAAATACAAATTTGTAATTAAAGATCAAGCAGTAACGTGGTTCAAATCCTATCTGTCGAATAGATCCCAGCGTATTGTAATCGGCAGTGCAAAGTCGGACAGTTTTGATTTGAAGTTTGGTGTGCCACAGGGCTCCTGTCTTGGCCCAATGCTGTTCTCCCTTTACACCAGTGAGCTATTTGATGTGATTAGCCAGCACCTGCCAACAGCGCACAGTTATGCCGATGATACTGGTAACTATCTGGCTTTCAATCCAAATGATGATTTCAATCAAGACGCCGCCATTGTAGCAATGAAAGCGTGCCTCTGTGACATCGGTAACTGGATGATCAATGATAAACTCATGATCAATGATTCCAAAACAGCGTTTATGCTCATTGGGACGAAGGCGCAGCTGCAGAAAACTAAACGCGCTACTCTAAGTATTGGCGAATCCATCGTCTCTCCGAGTACGGAGCCCCTTAGAAACTTAGGGGCCTGGTTTGACAGCCATTTCAACCTGAACTTCAACATAACCAAAACGTGTAGGAGTGCTTTTTTTCATCTTCACAACATTAGACGCGTCAGAAAATATCTAAGTATAGAATCTGCCGATAAATTAATCCACGCTTTCATCACAAGCAGATTGGACTATTGTAATTCACTTTTATACGGACTACCCTACTGCGCTCTCACTAAACTGCAGCGTGTTCAAAACACAGCTGCAAGAGTCCTATATCTAGCACCACGGTATTGCCATATCACACCTATATTATACAAATTACACTGGCTACCTGTAACGTTTAGAATAGATTATACGATTATTATAATGACTCACAAAGCAATCCATGGTACCGATCCTAATTATTTATCATCTCTCGTAAATTTTAAACCTAATTCTTCCTACAGCCTCAGATCAAATAACAAATATCTGCTTTCAAATCCAGATTGGCCTCCTCCCAAAGCTGTTGTCAAATTATTTTCAATATGCTAGTAATGTTCACAACTACAATACCAGGTATGCATCGAAACAAAACCTTTACGTAAAAAAAAGTGCGAACTAACACGGGAAAACAAAGAATCGGATATGCTGCATGTATTGTAAGGGGCAAAATTCCCTCAAACGTTAAAGAACTAAATGTATACCAATTCTCAAAACAACTCAAACCTCATTTACTGTCAGAACAACATAGTTAAACATAACTTAAGCATATACTGTTTCTCTCTTATTGCATTATACCTTTAAAATTGCTTCTTCGAAGATTCTATCTCAATTCTTCACAACTTTGAAAATCTGGAGAACTGGCTAGAAAATCTTAGGATTCTTTCAGCTCCAGACTTTTAAGTACAAAAATATTATCTTTTTTCTATTTATGCATATGTATGTAATTAAGTACAAAGCGAATAAAGGTGTTGTTGTTGTTGTTGTTGTTGTTGTTGTAGATTTCAGGACTCTCCCTACTCTTGGCGATCGAGCCTTTGTGGCTGCCGCACCAATACTGTGGAATAATGTTCCGTTCGATCTTTGATGCACTTCCAATTTTAGAGTTTTTAAACGTAATTTGAAGACTCATCTTTTTAAAAAAGCTTTTTCTGATATAGTATTGTAATTTGTAGACTAGATATTTATTCATTCGTGTAATTTTGACTATATAGTGTTATATTTTATATACTGGTCATATATTGCTCTTATATTGTAAGGAGCATTTGAAAACTGCATAGTTGAATTTGCGCGGTATAAATAAATGTTATTATTATTATTATTATTATTATTATTATTATTATTATTATTATTATAAATAACCGTTAATAATTCAGAGAGTAGTTTAACTCCCTCTATTTGCTTTGAACCATTGTCTAAAAACAAAAAAATTAATGACATTTGAAACAACGCTAAGCAGTTTTCGTGTTTTTGTGGGGGCTTACACAAAAAAACTCCTTTATAAGGCACCCGCTCTCATGAAATATGGGGAGATAATCCAGCACTTGGCTGGGAGGGGCAACAACTGGACATTTTACGACGAGAATTTTCGTGCTGCTCTTGCCTGGGATCGAATCTATGGTGAGTTGTGGGTTAAGTCGCAAGTTTCCCTGCGATGACCACTCCAAAACCCAGCTCATCCACCAAAAGGAAGGCAGATTTTGTCCCGAAAGGACATTGTTTTAAATTCCATAAGGATCGAAACTGCGAGGGGTCACATCCAATTTCAAAATGCACTTTTCGTGGCTCATCAAGAATTACCAGTTCTCAGCTCCGACCTGCCAAGTCCTCACCCTCCCAGCCTCCCCACTCCAATAAAAGTTAAGAGATTAGGTTTTCTTTTAGATAGGTACAACCCTTCCACTGTTGAATTTTTGTCATTTGGTTTTACTCAGGGTTTTCCGGTTCACTTTCAAGGGGAGCGTAAATCTCGAACAGCTACGAATTTAATGTCACCTCTGGATAACCCTGAAACTGTTGATGCTAAGCTCCAAAAAGAGCTGGAAGCCCATAGATTGGCAGGTCCTTCCCAGTCCCCTCCTCTGACTGCCCTCTGGATTCACCTCTCGGCCTAGTCCCAAAAAAGGTTCTGGGTGAATTTCGCTTAATCCATCATTTGTCTTTTCCTAACGGTTTCTTTGTTAACGACGGCATTTCCTCAGATCATACCAGTGTTAAATATGCTACAATTGATGAGACAATCCAACTGATTAAAAATGCTAGTCCAGGTTGTTTTTTGGGCAAGACAGATGTTAAAAATGCATTCCGGATTATCCCCATTCATCCTGATGATTACGGTCTCCTTGGGATGCAGTGGAGGCGGCTGTATTACTATGACCGATGCATGCCAATGGGTTGTTCCTCTTCCTGCTTAACTTTTGAAATGATTAGCACTGCTGTGGAATCGATTGCTCGTCATAAGCTAAAACTTGATTACATTTTACACATCCGGCTTGATGATTACCTCCTAGTTCCTATTACTGAGCAACTCTGTCAACAACAGTTGGATTTGTTAATGTCACTTTGCTCTTACCTGGGTATTCCCATAGCACCAGAGAAGACGTGTGGCCCTTCCACTACCATGTATTTTGCGGGTATTGAGTTGGCCTCCCTTATTTTGGAGGCTCGTTTACCTCGTGATACGATAGCAAAGTGTCTTTCCCACATCTCAGATTTTATCCACCGCAAAAAGGTCACCTTAATAATACCTGACCTGCTAAACACCCTTACTCACAGTCGGAGACTGAATTGCTAAGGCACCGAAAGAGCTGTGCTGTCGGCTAGGCGCACGGCCCCTGAATACGACCAATGTATGACCTCGGAGCACAGCACCACAGCCAGATAGAATAGGCTGCGAGTCGATTTTTCTGAGGGAGGAAAACCGGAGTACCCGGAGAAAAGCCCTCGGAGTCAGGTTGAGATCGACTGAAACTCAGCCCACGTACGATATCGGGGTCGAGAGTTGAACCCGGCTCGCAGAGGTGGAAAGCACGGTTGCTAACCACTAAGCCATCCTGACTCCCCAAGAGAGTGCAGGTGCAGTCCCTCAACGGCCTCTTAAATTTTGCTTGTTCAGTGATAAGGCCAGGTCGAGCCCTTTTAATACGTCTAATTGACTTGACGGTGGGTGTGCGTTTGCCGGATCATTACATTAGACTTAATCGCGAGGTAAAAGAGGATCTCAAAACATTGCTGTCCTTTTTCCTGGATTTCAATGGAAGGTCTTTATTCTTGGAAGACTTATGTCTCGATTCCTCCAAATTAAATCTACTTACCGATGCCTCTGGTGCACATGGTTTTGGTGCTATATTTGGGCCCCACTGGACCAGAATATTGCGACTCTAGAGTTTTATCCTATTGTCTAAAGTCTGTACCTTTGGGGCGAAGCCATGGGTAATCAGTGCATATTGCTTTTTTTACTGATAATGAATCCTTGGTTCACTTGATCAACAGACAAACATGCCAGGATAAATATTTGATGGCCTTTGTTTGGAAGCTTGTTTCAATATGTTTACATCACAATATTCTTTGCAAGGCTAAGCACATCCGGGGAGTTCATAACAACCTAGCTGATGCTCTGTCTCGCTTGCAGGTGCAGACCTTCAGACAACTAGCTCCAGCTCACGTGGACCCCTTGCCTACAAGATTTCCCAGCATCGGCAGCCTCAGAATTGGGTTCAATAGTGTCCATGCTCGCTAGTTCCAGCCTCCAACCTTCCTCTATTCCAACTTATGTGACCTCTTATATCTTTCGGATTTTTGGCAAGTAAAGATGCTTTTGTTTTTGTCCAAATTTTTGGGGGCTGCATTTCCCTCGGGTGGGGTGGCAGTATGATATCCATCATTCTGCATGGCGAGTTTTGTGCCCTCGCCTTTACTGGGCTCATTACATTTTTTCTTGAACCAATTATTTTTGTAATTAAATGAATAACTTTATTGATTAAACGGGCTGTGGGCCTTTGTCCTAAGCCATTTCACTCCACTTGGTGGTTACTACCTTTTTTCTGAATGCTCAGTAAAAGAGCTCAGGTAATGCAGCAGCAACATTCAAAGGTATTCCTTACTAGGCATAAAGAGATTATTTGTCTAACAAATAGAATTTTTGTTTTTCTCCCTGGGCCTTTGCTCTGAGCCATTTCACTCCACTTATGAACTTTACTCCGCTCGCCTGGTTTCTGGATATTTACCTCCAGATAAACCTTACTTGACATGTTAACAAGAAAAGTCAACCGGGGATAAGTTCTCAAACCTAAGCGAAGTCTTTATTCGAAATCCGTGACCGGTCGGCACGCATTATTTTGCAAGCGAAAACTGACTAACAACACAATATGATAATTACACGTGTTCTGTTGGCACCTATTGTCTTGCAAATAACCGACTCTCAAAAGAACGGACTCGAAATCTCCGACTTCCCATTGGTTGATTTTTGGTTGCGCGTAATTTCAAACTGATATAAAGAGCACTGAAGTCACTTTTGGTCAAACTCCCGCTCGCAACAACTCGAGCACTAGTAAAAGCAACTGATGAAGGAAGTCACATAAGTTTCCGAAACCGGTCTTGCTATAACAAAGCAGTTCTTATGAGAACTCAATGGCCAACTTTGATGACAACGAGATCATCGCCATGCTCGCAAATATTACAAAATCCCCAAATGGTTGCTTATCGGAAGGACAACTCTCTGAAACACTATTTTGTTAGAGCAAGAATTCCTTCACTTTAACTTATCAACCAGGAGTTATATACGGTAAGGGTCGAGTGACAGCGTTACAGCAAACAAGATCAGGTAATGCAGCCCAACATTTAAGGTATTCCTCATTTGTAGAGGGAGAAAGGGCATAAATAGGTGTTACAAAAAGGATAAAATGACATACTGGAATAACAGTTAGTAATAATATTACAAGACTAAGTTCTAAACGCATCTTTAATTTTAGACCCATTTATTACTATTGAAACTTAGTTTAAATCAGCTGTGTAAATCGCTTTGTAAGTAAGTCACACTGTTCTTTATGCAGTGACCAGGCAAATAGCTATGTCATATTGTGAAAGCCGAGTTTATTTGGGCCCACACAATTACGGCGCAGTTAGCCTTGTGAGTCCTAAGAACACATTTTCTGGGAGTTGAGTATTTCATTGCTATCAAGATCTCTGGAAATGAAAATAAGAAACCTAATGTATATTAAAACTAGTCCAAAACTAAGTAGCGAAGTTTTAACTCATGTTAACACTACTTTTTAAAGTACACTCAGCAACAGTACAGAATTCGAATTAAACAAGAACAATTCCATGCATTCAATTTTAGCTTTTATTGCAGTTTCGTTATTAGCATTCGCTAATCACAGCTTTACTCAATTCTACTTAGATAAGAGCAGGACAATTAAACCCAAATGACCTCCATGGAGCCCGCGCAATCGATTCAGAGCGATCAAATCAAAGGAAAAATGGATCGACAGTGGACAATTCTTTGTGGAGTATCCAGGCCCAATGCTTTGTCATATTGTGAATTCGAATTAAACAAGAATAATTCAATGAATTTCATTTTAGCTTATGTTGCGGTTTCGTTCTCAGCATTTGCTGATTACGGTTTTACTCGATTCTACTTACTTAATAGATAAGAGCAGTACAATTAATTCCAGTTGTCCTCCATAGGGTCTACGGGAACGACTCAGCGCAAACAAATCAAAACAAAAATGGATGACAGTGGATTTGATAGTTTCAAAGAAAACAACAACAAAAACTAAAACAGAACACCAAAAAGCTCGAAAAATCATACAAAATCAAAAGTATTCAAACAAAGGTAAACGTTTCTCAGCGAATAGTAAGACAAGACACTGGCCCTCACCAACTGGCTAATGCGCGGGCGGAGGAAAGAGTAAGAAGAATATTTCTAGCCAGATGCTAAGGAGTTGCCTTAGTGTGTGCTGTTAACGTAGATTTCTGATTTCTGAACAAGGATTTTAATGACCAAATCAGTGCAATTGAAACACATACATTTTTCCGTGAGCATTAATGAAAAACTTTCTCTGTACGGATCTAATCATAGAGTAAAAAATCGAAGTTTTCGCGCATAGTGTTCGGAAATAATAGAGTTTCATGATGTCCTGATTGTTCTAAATTTAGAGGACTTTTTGAGAACTATAAAATCTTTATTTCTAAATAATAATAATAATAATAATAATAATAATAATAATAATATGATTATTGAGGTAACATGTCCTTTTTATACGAGAATCCTGGAAGCAGAAACAGAGAAAAGTAGTAGTTATCAAGACCTAAAATATGAATGGGAACGAACTTGGCACTGTAAAGGAGTTAAAGTTATACCTATTGTGATTGGATCGTTGGGACAATCTCTAAAACATTCGAATCTTGGCTAACTCAAGTCAGCGAAAAACAAAAAGCTTGCCTCCTGGGAACTTCAACTTCAACTTATATCCGTGGTGCATAAAAAGTGTTCGTTTCTATAATTCATGGAACCATTTGGACAAAATACTTATTAAAATATCATTGTCATCATTATCATTATTACTATAGAAAATAGTAAAATAGTAATAATCATACGAATTTATTCGATATATTGTCATTTCCTGGACCCCAAAACTAATGTTTGCTTCGGTTTGCTTACATGGCATTGGAGGACGAACTGTGCAGACGCTACGGGCGAATGACCTTCACGCGGTCAGGGACCTTGCTCCAGATATTGCTATCTTGGAAATAGGTTCTAACGACCTTTTGAAACTTCCACCAGAGACGGTCGGCTCTGCGATCGAAGATCTGGTGCGTTTGCCTAAGTGCGATTTTTCAGTAGCATTTTCTTTCCGCATGCTATGTCGTTTTGGCACAACGCAACGGTTCTGAACCAATATGTTAGTGTTGTTTTAGCTGATTTACCCAATGTTTTTTGTTGTCGTCATCCTTAGTTCAATAATCCCCATAAAGATTTCTATTTAGCGGACAGAGTTCACTCAAATCCATCCGGACAGTAAAGCTGTCGGTCTTGAAATGGCCCATTCTTTTTCACGCTGGCTTTTAGTCATGTTTGATAATTTTCTTCGAAATGATTTTTGGCTCTTATTTTTGGCCTTTTTATTGGCCTTCTATGTATTTCAGGAGGAATTCAACCTCATTTGTTAACAAATTGGCTGTTATTTGCATAGTAATGTTTTAGGTTCTCTATGTTTGATCTTTTATTGTGAGCCATTCATTTTCACCAGCAGGGTTTCATATCTCTTGCTATGTTCGCAAATTTCTCTCTAGTCGTATGTAGTTATGATTGAATAATTTTGTGCTGGTCGCATGTAGTTATGCTGGCTTCTGCTAGTGGTATATGCACATGTAGTCATGCTGGCTGGTGATTGGTTATATGTAGTTATCCTAGCTTGATTTCTTTCATAGCCATGCGTATGTAGGTATGCTGGCTTGTGGCTAGTGATATGCAGTTATCCCAGTGTTATTTCTTTCATAGCTATGCATATGTAGTTATGCTGGCTTGTGGCTTGTAATATGTAGATATCGTAGCCTTGTTCTTTTATGGTCAGCCATATATAGTTATGCTGGCTTGTGGCTAGTCATATGTAGTTATGCTAGCTTTGTTTTTCTTTTCTGGCATCAAGGGTCAACCAACGTGTCGACTTTGTGTCTTTAAATGGTTTTGTGTGCCTGCCAGGTTAATTTTTAATTTCCTTGCCCACTTCACCCTTTCGATCTCATTTAGTATAATACTAGTCTTCCTGCTTTAGTTTTTGTTTGGTTCTGGGTCCTGTTTTGGTTTTTCAGATTGTCATCATGCCAAAAGCCAAGTCCAGTCGCTGTACATCTTAACTACCCTCATGAAACGTAGCAGCCCTCGATCTGGTGTCTAAGCCAGCAGCGCAGCTGTTCGGGCTGTTC